>NC_077232.1:288088115-288368115 GCF_027887165.1 Monodelphis domestica | reverse complement strand
ATTGGATGTGAAAGAAAGGGATCAAGTGGTAGCATTTCAGAAGTGAATCAAGCAGGAAGCAGAAGGTGGCTTGGCATGATGTAATGCGCTCCTTTAACTAGGTTACCAGGAGTCTTAATCTGACCAGAATTGCAGAAGACTTCAAATCAATGTCTTTAAAGGAATCAGTTTGGTTTCTTAGTAGGAAGCAGTGACAAAAAGACATGAATTCCCCTGGCATAATGAAAAGGCTTTTGTGTTTTGTTTTTTTTATCCTTTTTTTCTTTTTGATAATCTCAGTAGAGCCTAGTATTCTAAAACGTCCTAGATGGAATTGCCCATCCTCATTCCTATATTCAAGCCTAGCTTCTTTTTCACCTTTTTATAGGAGATCATTGGCAAGGACTTTCCCTTAATTTCCCTAAATTTTAGTAAAGAGGACAGCGAAAAGGAAACTCTTACATCCTAGAACATATATGTGCCCTAAATTTTGTCTTAGGAATGCAAAATGGGGCAGTTGGTGGCACAGTGGATAAGAGCTATGGAGCATGGAATCAGGAAGGCCTGAATTCAAATCTAGCCTCAGACACATACTAGCTGTGCAACCCTGGGAAAGTCATTAACCCTGTTTGCCTCAGTTTCTTCTTCTGTCAAACGAGCTGGAGAAGGAAATGGCAAACCACTCCAGTATCTTTGCCAATAAAACCCAAATGGGGTCACAAAGAGGCAGCCATGACTGAAAATGATTGAACAACAGGTCAACAATACCATGGTCGTAGGCATTCTCTTCAATATACCAAGCACGCCTGGCAGTCTGCTTAGTAAAGGAAGCAAAGTCTCATGGTTTATGGCATTTTTAACAGTGTTTCTTACTATGTTTTATAGGTCCTCTCCTTCTCTTCCCTCTCACGCATGTCTATCCTTTCCTAAGCTCTAATCCTCCAAGCAAAGGGTCACTGTATCTTGATCTTCCATGGATGTTGGCAAAGAAGTCATAAGCCTGAAACCTGGAAAATACAAACATGTGATGTTTCATTTGGTTTTTTCAGGTCAAGGAAACAGATACACCCCTCCTGGAGGATCAGGGGCCAATGTTAATCCTACAGACTGTCAAATCTTTACACTCACTCCTCCCCCTGCTACCCGGCGTCCAGGAACAGCCTTCAAACCTGTTACCATAGCAACCAGACGGTGCTATTTTCCTCATTTCAGAAAACCCAGAGTCCACTTTGACTCCAACCCGCCTTTCAGATATCCAAATTATGGTCCCCACGGTCATCTGCCACCTCCCCATCCTCCTTTCCAGCCTCACTTGCCCCGCAAGCATTGTTATCACCCATTTGCACTGCCTCGGAGAGGTGCCCACCATTACAAGTACTTCCCCAGAAGAAAATCTTCAAGAGACAGCTCATCAGAGGAATACAGAAGGAAAAGAGAAGTGCCTGCCCTTCTGAAGCAGATATGAAAGGGGCCAAATCTCCAGGGGAGGAAGAAAGCTTCTGTTTGTCTCTTTAAAAGATATCATCTGAGTTCGAAACTTCATGAGCAACTGGAAAACCAAAGGGGAAGAAGTCAAGCCATGGTTCGTGACTACATTTGACTTGTTGCATGTCTCAGGGCACTTATGTCTCATAGGAAGAAACTCAAAATTGATGTCACTACTAATATCAAGGAATGAAAAATATTAAATACATATTAGAATTTTTTGCCTCTTCTAAACTAATGGTCTCCAAAATGGGGCCCCTGCCCTTCCCCCAATGAGTAACCAACCAATCAGAAGAAGATGGGTCATGCCCAGCTCTCCGCTACAGTAATCCAGGGGTTTGTCTCCAACACAACCAATGTCTTCCTCATATCCTGATCCTGACGATATACTGCTCCTACCCTTTCCCCTTGTCTGGTGTTGGCCCCAGCACCAGCAGTTCCAAGTTTCCTTTAAAAAAATTCTCTCGCATTCTCTCCTCTTCCCACAAGGTCCCCCCATCCTGCCCCTGGGTCATGGCTCAAGCAGGCGTCCCTTGTTTGGTTTTCTGCCCTTTCGCGGGTTCTGGGCTCTGGGCCAATAGCCAAAGAATGAGAAACTACACGCCCAAGCCCTTCCTTCTTCATTTCTGGTGGGTCAGAGTTCCTTGTCCAAGATGAGCAGGCATAGATGGGTGGGTTGGGATCCTCATTGCTGATTTCACAATATTATCTTTGCTTTCCCCTTTAATGTCAAGTAATATTTATTCTGACCATGCCAGTTCCCAAGCTTGACTTCCTCTTCAATTCCACACTCTCTCATACCCTATGTATCCAATGGAAGCATATAAAGTAGTCTTGGAAAGAAATTCTAAAGTAAACTTGGAGTGAGTCTGAATGTAACATTTTAGGGTCACTTTTTTTAAACCCCTCTTTTGTCTTAGTATTGATACTAAATATCAGTTCCCTGGCAGAAGAGCAGTAAGGACTGGGCCACTGAGGTTAAGTGACTTGCCCAGGGTCACATAGCTGGAAAGTTTCTGAGGCCACATTTGAACTCAGGTCCTCCCAACTCCAGGCTTTGAAGATATTGCCTTTGCTCAATTCACTGTTACCAAGCAGCCCCGTAGGGTCACTTTTAAGGAAAATCATCATAACCTCATATCATTTATTTAAAACCTTTACCTTCTGTCTTGGAATCAATAGTGTGTGTTGGTTCCAAGGCAGACAAGCAGTAAGGGTTTAAATAACTTGCCCAGGGTCACACAGTTAGAAGTTGGTGAGGCTAGATTTGAACCCAGGTCTAATCATCTCTAGGCATGGTTCTCTATCCACTGAGCCACCTAGCTGTCTCCAACTCCCCCCCCTCAATATAATTTTTAATTGCAGAAAAATACCCATTCCACATATACAATCTACCTTTTTCAATATTTTTTTCTTACATTAATTCTAAGTAGAATTACCTCCTAAAAAACTGTGGCTCAGTTCTAGATACATGAGGAGACTAAAAAGAGGTCCGAGTAGTTTTCTAGCTTGAGAATGCCACAAATTCAATGGATTTGGGGAGGTCTGGGTCTTTTAGCCAGAGGTATCAACATATGCCAGAACCAGACAAAAACATTTAGTGGGAAATATTTACCAAAATAAACTAAAATATAGATAAGGTTAATATATGGTTTTCTATGTCAATATGTAGCTCGCAGGGATCCTTCTGTTTAGTTTAGTGGCCAGTTTCTATTTGAGTTGGACATTCCTGCTCTTAACTCATCTAATTTGGAAATTCTTCCCATTGTACCATTCAGCTTCCCTTCTGAACAAAAGTGCTTCTTTTTGCCTCTATATCTTGGCTGGAAGAAGTGCAGGGCAATTGTCATTAGAATGCTAGCCTTGGAGTCAGGAAATCTGAAGTGTGAATCTCACTTCTATCTTTGCACACTTTGCAACTGTGAGCAAGTTACTTCATATCTCTGTCTTTGTATGCATGGATTTTACAACTAAGCATATATAAGCTGTTGTTCACAACAAGAAGGAACAATCCAATCTGTTACAACAAAAATTTATTAAGAACAAGAAAGGAAATTTGAACCAACTGATGTAGACATATTAAATGGTTTACATCTACACTTTCTCCAAAAGATGCTTCCAAGTCCATGCATGAATGCTGATGCTAAGAGCTATAAAGTTTTGGGGGAAAACTATCTAGGAAGATGAGAATTATTACAATTATCATATCATGTTTTCTGGCTCTAAAGATTTAATCAAAAGAGAAAAATAACCACTTTTCTATACATTTCATGGCAAATATTTTCAATGTAATGTCAGCAATCATCTCTAAATATAATTCAAAGTATATATTTAAAATTATATAAAATTCTAGGCTATAACTAGTAAGTTATTATAGTATTAGTAGTTATTCTAGGCAAAATTAATCATTCTATAGTTATTGGGACCAACCCTTGTCAAAATCATGAAATAGGTTGAGCATTTGGTACCAACTTTGAAGGAAGGAAGAAGGGAAGGATGGACAGTTTTCTGGTAATGAGCTTCTCTGATCTTAGCTAGTCTAGTTTCTGTACAACAAACACAGTCCTTTTCAGGGACCCAGCAACTGAAACACTATTTCCTACAAATAAAAGAGCAACTCCTCCACTATCTACACAGGACTAAGAAGTGAATATGGTGGAAAGAATAGTCCAGTGATGGGGAACCTTTTAGAGATGGAGTGCCAGGACCTGCCCCCACCCTACCAAGTACAGGGTGTGTCTGCCCCCCACCTTTACTCCACAAAGAGTGGGGAGTATGAGCTCCCATTCAGCTGCTAGACAGAAGGATGGGTGAGGTAAGAAATGTCCTTAGCAAGTGTAGAGAGGAAAGGGGGAGGGGAATGGCCCAAGCACTCTGCTCCCCTCCAGCTCTGCTACCTGTGACTTGTCCACCTTACCTGCTATGCACTCCCAATGGCTTCTGGGCAGAGGGGAGGATATGTGAAACAATGTTGTCAGGCACAGTGGAGAGGCAGAAGGGAGCAGCTCTACCTGAGTCCCTCTGCCTTTCTAGTAACAAACTCTTGGGGAGGTGGGGCAGCTGTGTGCCCACAGAGAGCACACTGTGTGTCATCTTTTTCACCTGTGCCATAGGTTTGCCATCACAACCACTTTAAGTTTGAGACCACTCTTTCCAAGACTGAAGGGAAAACAGAAAGAGAAAGGGTAATGGGTATTTATATAGGGCCTACTATGTGCCAAGCATTGTGCTCAGAAGTTTACATTTATTATTTCATTGTTCTCAGAAGTTTACATTTATTATTTCATTGAATACTCACAACTCTAGGAGGTAGATGCAAGTATTACCTCCATTTTACAGCTGAGAAAACTAAAGCAGAGGCTAAGTGACTTTCCCAGGATCACACAGCTAATAAGCATGGAAGGTCAGATTTGAATTCACATTTTCCTGACTTTAGGTTCAGTGCCCTATCCATTGTGCCTCCTAGTTGCCCCTAACTGGTATAGGAGAGCATACTGACTCTAAATTACCTTACCTTATTTCCTCAACTATAGGATGGAGATCATAATACCACCTAATTTGCAATATTGTTATCACACAGTCTAGAACATAGCAGGAGCTTAATAAATGCATATTCTCTTCCCTCCCTTCTCTCATGCTGCATGAGTTATTATACTTCAATTCTCAATAAACTTTTACAGCAAAAATACCTTTGTAAAAACTAATTAATGTTAATTAGTTAAATGCTACTGAGGAGGTTATTTACTACTGAATGCTGCAGAAAGGAGTAAACCCTCTGGATCGGAGCTCACGGATGATAACCTCAGGAAGATGTCAGCCTCTCTGGGTTAACCCTAGAGCCCTCAAAGGAGAGCAGCTCTGAGCACTATCTCTGCTGGTGCTAGTTTGGCTTGGGAGGCTGTTTTCATCACTTTTCTTAACAAATGCTGGCTGGATTTGGACCATTTCTTTCTAAGCAATCATTAGTCAGGATATCCTTAGCTGTGGCATAGGCATATTTGAATGCAATGATCACCAGTGAAACCAGTATTAGCAAAATACTTGGGCAATGTAGGACAATGGTCAACTGAATTTTCCAATGAGCCAGGAGTTAACCAGGGCAACTGTTTAGTTTCCACATAGAGGATTTGATCTACAATATATTTGTCCATTTTGTACCTTGGCAAATAAATGACTGAATCTTTGATTTTTAGTGTCTCAGGTTTATCTGGTACTTTAAGCTATTTCTTTATGACAACCCTATGGAGGAAGCAAAGCAAATGTTACCATCCCTGTTTTAATGATAACAGCTCTGAAGATGGTGCCTGATGGACATGTCAGGGCCAGAATCTGTGCCCTCATCTGGCCTGATTCCAAGGCCAGAATTCTCTCCACTCTATTGCAGGAGACATTCTTTCTTTGAGGTTGATCATGACCCATGTGAGTGCACTCACTATTGGGATAGCCCCCCTCCAGGTTCCTCTTACAGTGTGAGGTCCCAAACAGAACATCATTGTTTAAATGTGCTTTAACCAGTAAAGGGTACAATGGAATGCCTCCTTCCCTGGCTCTGGTCACTGTACTGCTCTTATTAGGAAGCCCGCAATGGCATTGGGCTTTGGGCAGACAGGTCTCATGGGAGACTTCCCTTAAGGTCCTACACTTGTGTGACCAACTTCTCAAACCTAAATGGTCATTTATACTTACCTCTGGGATGCGTCATCATATTATTCCAGCCACCAGCTGGTAACAGTATTGGCCACGTGGGCGGAGGGGAGAGACGAGAGGGAAAGGAGACCGGGTAATTTTCCCTTAGGCTAAGCCTCCACGTGGATGGGGTTATTGGCCACAGGGGGATCAGAGGGGAAAGAGAGAAAAGGGAGAGGAGAAGAAACAGATGTTTCAAACAGAAACTTAATAGCAATGGGCTGTTTAAAAGGATTTTTGGCTCTTCTGGCAATTTCATTGATTTTACCTGCCTGTCTGGGAGCAGACTCAGCCCAAAGATTCAACTTTAACTTTGGGGAGGAAAATGGGTGGCCCAGCGAACTGGAAGCCAGGCCCAGAGACGGGAGGTCTCTAGCTAAAATCTGGCCTCCGATGCTTCCCAGCTATGGGGCCCTGGACGGATCCCTTGAACCCCATAGCCTAGCCTTTACTACTCTACCTTCGGACAATAGACATTTAAATGGATAATTAAAAACAAACAAACAAACAAACAAAAAACCCAAGGAACTTTGAAGAGACTAAAGGCTATATTCTAAGGCATTTCAGATTCCAATGGTTTATAAAAAAATCTCTGTATTCTATTGCATTGTTTTATTTAAGATATAACTTTGTGATTTTAAGTTCATATATTACTGGATTGAATATTATTCTGTGAACTGAAGGTTGATTGAATTTATTTTGAATGTACTGAGTTTTAAAATTCTGTTGTTTTTCCCCTATAACTGTGTTGAACAAATATTATTGTGAATAAGCCCATATATGAAAAAAACAGCTTTTTTCTATTTTGCTGAGGATAGATGGACTTCAGAACTGGTTATAATTGTATTAACAACCTTTGGAATTTTAATGTGCTAAATACCTCAAATGATTTGATTTTAAGGGTTTTTTAAATATGATTTTTGGAATTTTTTTTAACAATCTGGTTATTTTTGCCTGCCCCTACCGAGGTAAGGCCCATTCTAGTAGCTGAAGTGAAATGTATTTTATAAACCCCAACCTTCCCACATGTGAATGGAAGTTGGGCACTTAATTTCAGGGCATTTGTACCCTTGGGAAAAGCCTCCAAAAGGCGCACCTCTTTATTTATACTCTTCAGCTCACTACTTGCACCAGAATGTTATCTAGATTTCTTGATTATGTTCTTAACCCTAGATGAGTTTTACTTTGTTTAAAAAAAAAATATGTTTATTACCAAGGTTGAAAGATTGCTGTTTGTAAAAATTGTGACAAATGTCCATCAATTCATAGGTTTTAAAAATGTCATACAGCAACTTATGTGAAATATGAAAGTGTGTTTGTTTGCTATTGTAATTAATTAGGCTATTGAGAATTTTGGGGATTTTGATATCTACATATTTGTACTACTGTATTTTTAAAGATGAAAAAATTGTTAACCTTGTTCAATTCATTTGCCTTCTACTCACAGTGATCATGGCCAGATACAAAGAGGAAATGGATCTCATTTTTTGGTGAGAAAGCCTTGCATTTTATATTTTCTTAGCTGACACAGATTGTCAATGATTATAAGCTATATTTTTGAATTTTTTAAAGCTCTTTTATTATTATATTTTTCTTGCATGTGCAATATACTTTTTCAGTTTTTTTATTATTTTTTCTCTCCTTTTTATATTTGAAGCACATGTCACCAGTATTAAGATTTTCTTTAACCTTTTGATTTTCAGTACTACAAGTGTAAGATACATTTGTCAGCATGCCCAAAAAGCTCGCGACTATAAAAATGATGCCACTAATTATTTAAATAAATTATGGGACTTTGCTTAATGATTCTGTCTGATTCCAGGAGAAGAGATACACACAAGAGCCATTTCATAGGGCCAAAGAAAGGCCAATCTAGGATGGATTGATGCACTTCTAGGCCAATACAAAGGTCTTGAAACTAGTGTGAAGACTCGAGGTTACTGTGTTTAACATGCGTTAAGACATAGGCTTTCCTTGTATCTACACTCACTCTGAAGATACTCACAGATGAGTATCCCTGAAACCTTGGCTCCTACTTGGCTTCTCTAATCTGGTCCCTTTCTTTTCTGCCTCTCATAGTGTGGTACCTTTCTGTAGTCCTGGCACTGACTGGGTAAATGCATCATTACTTAGATCATTTTGATTGGGCCCTGATTGAAGGACCTGTTATAGATTTATTTTTCTTCTACTTGGAATTTTACACATAAGACTTTGATAGTCTATATTTTCATCCAGAAATCTTTCTTTTTTTGGATTTTCTGATATCCTTTTAATATCTCTTGCCAATTGATTCATATACCTCATACCTCAGCCATGTATCCCTAAGTGATCCCTTTTTTTTTTATATCACCCTCTTAATGGGGGGAATGTAAAAAAAATATCATTATTTAAATTGCAAAGTTTACATTCCTTTTGAGAAGAATTTTAGGAAAAGAAGATGCTACTTCCCTGAATCCAGAAACTGAACTGTTGGAGAAGCCATCATGAAGAAGCCTCCAGACCACGAAATGCACAAAAATGAACTTTGGGTGTGGTTAATGAACATTTATTTGCATGCATACTTTCATGCCAAAGGGGACTGCCCCCTAACTGGCTTTCTGTCAATGCGTCCAGTAATTATTGGTTTTATTCTTTTCTTTCTCTTATCCTCAAATTATTGTAATCTTTAAATTGATTATGTTTTCATGATCCTTTGGAAAAAAATTAATTTTTTTGCAAACGATCAAAGGGGGGGAAATGTAAAAAATAGACTCGAATACAGGACTACAATCCCCATGAGCCTTTGCTCCACTTCCCCAGAATGCCTTGTAATCTCACCTGGACCGAGATTTTAAACCGTTACACTCCCCCCCATCCCCAGGTCTGTTTTGTTGGTTTTCTCACCAGAAGAAGCAAGTGTGGTGGTGACTTAATGTGGAAGCATGTGCAAACACTGATTTTTCCCTTAAGAATATCAATACATTGTAACGATTAAAATTTAGGGAATATGGGGAGACTGAGGCAGGTAGAAATTAGTTTCTCTCTGCAAGGAGTATTATATTTTTTAGAGGTTTATTAAAGGCTAAAGATTAAAGAATATACAAGTAAGAAACATGTGCCTAGGCCAGAGGCCTAGACAAAATAACCTCACATCACGCAAGAGATGAGCCTGCTCCAAAACGGAAGTCCAAAAACAGTCAAGAGCCCTTCAAAAGCCTTTGAATCAGCTTAAATACCTTCTCGATCTCGGTCCAGGTGAGATTACAAGGCATTCTGGGGAAGTGGAGCAAAGGCTCATGGGGATTGTAGTCCTGTATTCGAGTCTATTTTTTACAGGAGCAGCTGGGTGGCTCAGTGGATTGAGAGCCAGGCCTAGAGACGGGAGGTCCTAGGTTCAAATCTGGCCTCAGCCACTTCCTAGCTGTGTGACCCTGGGCAAGTCACTTGACCCCCATGGCCTAGCCCTTACCACTCTTCTGCCTTGGAACCAATACACAGTATTGACTCCAAGACAGAAGGTGAGAGTTTAAAAAACAAAACAAAACAGACCTGAGTAAACTATCTAAGAAAGCAGCCTCTCATTCATAAAGAGAAATGATAAAGTTTCAGAAGTGGCTCTCAGGCTATGGATGTTCTAGACAAGACATAGAAATGCTTGCACACAATGACTACCCAAGGGATCCAGTTAGTCCTCTTCCCAAGAATCCCCTGATGTCACAGAAGCTGGAGGAAACTGCTGCCTCCTCTGCCCTCGGCCACATGGGCTAGATCAAGCCAGCTGGAAGCTTGTCTCTGATCCAAGTCACAGATGACCGCTGTCATCATGGAAAGGGGATCAGCGAGGACATGAACACAAAAGGGTTAAAATGGGGCCTCCAGCTTCCCATCTCACTGACAGAGCGGCACTGGAACTATCAAGGCACACATCTGCATCCCTACAGTCAGATGAATGAGACAAGGTTAATACTGTCAATATTTTGAAAAATCTGATAAATCTGTCATGGATCAGTAAGGAAACCTCATTATTGGGTTCAGTTTCTTCTCCGAGAAAACTCTGGCCCCTCTATATGCCCTCCTCCAACCATCATCAGTAAGGCATTTAACTGACTTCTAAAATATAGTTAACATACTTCCTGTTCTTCAATAGTAGGCCTGTTCTCCAGCCATGGTCTCTTATTGAGGCCTAAGACTGAAAACAAAAAAGCCTGGGACTGCCCTAAGACACTGGCAGCTGATGAAGGATTTTCCATTTACCAGAATCATACTTGTGTGATCTCCTGGAGTAGAAGTTCTTTGAAAGGGCCAGAAGGGACCTCATTTTCATGAAACAGTGATCATATGACTAAAGATACCATAGAAAGCATCCTTAGAGATACCTACTTGAGAAAGAATTTATATAATGCAATGCAAAGGAACAAAAATTTTAATGTATTGTGTAACTGAATAAGGAAGTGGGGAAGAACAAGGGTAAAGGGCATTGACCTCCCACTCATGGCCAGCATTCCACCAAGCTTGCCCCCACACAAACATATACCTTTTTTAGACAATACAGAGACTTCAACATATTAGTAACATCAACTTTAAAAAAATAAATATTTCCCTTTGTCCCCCCCACATTTTTCCTCACCCTCCCTAACCCCTTTCTGATCTGTTCAGTTTAGTTTAGTTCTTCATCCTACCAGCAAATGGTATTCATGCAGCTAGGAGTCCCCTTCTCCATCCCAAGGTATTGTGAAACACAATTACCAAGGGGGAGAGGGGTTTGCTGTGATGGTGGGGAAATGCTGAATCTGTCTTAGATAAGCTGGAAAACCATTGCCCTTTTGTTTTCCTTTCATTTCCATAGCATTGCTCCCAGGGAAAATGATGCATTTCAGTGGGATAAATTCTAGCCCGTGCCGCTCTCCTCTCAGGATGTCACCAGTCTGATTCCTGGAGTTTGTCATCCTGGATTTTGGAGTATAATCTAAGACACAAAGGAAAAAGACATTAAGGGCATCCTTATTTCTACATAGCAACAGCAAAGCAATAATAATAAAATGGATAAAGTATCAGAATTAATCTTCCGAGAAACAATCAAAAATTACAGAAATATAATTTTTAAAAACCCTCTTTATAAAAATTAAATAATTTGGAGGGGTATACTTGGTTTGGATTCTAAGAAGGTAAGGGATTTTATAAAAACAAAATCAAACAGTAAACTACAAGAGGCAAAAGTCATTAGTACTATTAGTTTTAATGACTATATTAGAACAATTTTGCTTCATGTTTAGAGAGAAGTTATAATGGGAGGAAGTTGTAGATTGGGATGTTAATGAAGTGTCAAAACCAAATCATCAAAATTTTATAAGAAATAAAATCTCATCGATATAAAAAAGTTCATATCAGAAAGCCATTAATTTTCTATGAAGCCTTCCATTGAAGAGCTATGACGAGCTAGAAGAAGTGAGAGCTTACCGTGACACAGGTCCTCAATATTCTTCAATTTGAGTACTCTACTGGAGGGAAGTTGGCTTCTGGAGAGTCTGGCTGGGAGCATCCTGATACCTGCCAATTTAAGTCATAAACTCACAATCAATTAAGAGCCTCACCATTGTCCTTTCCCAAAGTGGGGGTTCTGGAGTGATTCTACGGTTATTCCAATATCATCATTTATAGCTTAAATTACATCCCCGAAGAAGAAGGAAGGGAGGAGGAAAAGGGAGATAAATGATTGGACATTACTTTACACACTGGCCAGCAGCTGACATCCCACTGGGAAAAGAGTATGTGAGTGTCTGCACAAAATAAATACAAGATAGTACAAAGTTAACTTTGGAGAGGGGGGCACTTGCAACTTTGGGATCAGGCAAGGAAGGCTCCCTGATCTTTGAAGGAAGTGGGGAGTTCTAAGGAGTGAGGGTGAGAAGGGGAACCTTTCAGGCACCAGGCATATATTTGGGAAATGTAATCTTAGGTATCAGGAACGACGAGTAAGCACGTCTGGATAAGCTATCTTTATTCTTACAGTGATTAGAGGGCCAGGTCCGAAGTCAGAAAGACTCATCTTCCCGAATTAAAATCCTGCTTCAGACATTTACTAGCTGTGTGACCTTGGGTAAGTCACTTAAGCCTGTTGGCCTCTGTTTTCTCAATCTATAAAATGAACTGGAGAATCACTCCAGTGTTTTTGCCAAGATCCCAATAGGATCATGAAGAATTAGACATGACTATACAAGCTAAAGTTAGAGAAAACCATGAATCTCTGCTGACTGAATCCAGTACAAATCTCAGGTGAGTCATCACTTCCTAAATCAATTCACTATCATCTGTCAACACAGCAGCAATTCCAAATCTATTCATCCCTTCTTGGGTCTCCCAGGACACCCTCTCCCCCACCATCTGAGCTTAGGGCATTGCTTTATACCAAAATAAATAAACAAACAAACAAAACTTGAAGCCATTCACCAAGCTCTCCATCACCTCCTCTTCTCATCTCACATCGTTCAAACATCTTCCCTCACAATCTCCTCCTTCACCCCTCTTCCTTGCCAAGGCAAACCCTTCTAAGTTCCCAGAAGATCCCATTCCATCCTGCCTTCTTCAGCAGATTCCCCACTCCACCACCCCTGCCACTAATCTTCAGTCTTTCCCTGTCTACAAATATGCCCAACTCTCCTCCATCTCTAAAAAATCCCTTGCATGCTCCAGCTATCCCTACTAGCTTTCCTTCAATCTCTCTCCCCCTTGAGAAAGCCATACACAATCAATGCCTCGATGCCTCCTCTTCCTCTTATCTCACTTCCTTCTAAACTCTGCAATCTGCTTCCAAACCCATCATGCAGTGACTCCCTCCAAAATGACCAATGATCGCTCAATCATCAAAGCTAATGGCTTTTTCTTATTCTTCACCCTTCCTGACCACTCTTCAGAGCCTGACACTATTATCAGGTATGGATACCTGGAGAATGCTTTCGTTCTAGGTTTCCATGACCCTTCTCTCTTCTGGTTCTCATCCTACAAGTCTGACTTCTGCTTAATCTTCCTCCGGGCCATGCCCACTAACTGAGAGTGTACTATTTTACTTGGCGATTTACTAGCTCCCAAGCATTCGACTATGTCGTCTATGCTGATGATTTTTAGATTTATTTATCCAGCTTCAGTCTCCCTCCTGAGCTCCAGTCCCACATGAACCTGTCTCAGAGACATCTCAAACACATGGCCCAAACTAAACTCACTATCTTTCTCCTCCTCAAAACCTCCCTGAATTCTCTACTGCTATGGAGGGAGCCTCCCATCCTGACAGTCACCCAAGCCTAGGGTCATCCTGAGCTCCCCTCTTCCCCTCCTACCACATAGCCAATCTGTGTCCCAATAAGACTGAGAGACTAAAGTCTGAGTCTCTGGAAAAACTAAAGGGACTTAATAGGCATATGTTTTTTAAACATTCAACTCACAAATTAGGTCAGGAAATTATTTCCTATATGGCAGTCCTGAAGATATTATCATCTATAACTATGAACTTCACTATTTGACAAAATAAGTACAGAGCTTAGTTAGCACTGTCTCAGGCACACAGTAGGTGCTTCATAAAAGTTTACTGATTGACTGATATTGAGTAGAGACTAGGACTTACAAAGGTTCTACATTCATTTTAGTGTGATTACTTGCTCCACTAATACAGATTATATCTTTACACTTTAGGAGGGTTCCTTAGCAACCTGGGCTGGCCTGGCAGCCAATCTTCTGGCAATGGGGAGTTTCCAGGTGATTAACAACAATAATTGGAAAGCTCTATGAACTAAAAACAAATAAAACACACAAAAGAGCTTGACTGACTTCCCCAAACTGGCCTATCAACCCAAAAATCTGCCTTGGACAGTTTGACAAAGAAGTAGGAGAGAAATCGGAAATATCATGAGGACTGCAAAAACTAGGTCTGTACCTGATGCAAGGTCATATTGGGGTTGTACAGCTCAAAAGCAGCCAGAGACGAGATCCGAGATTCTGAAAGAGTTTTGTTTTCTTTCTTTATCAGTCTAGAATTTCGAACTAAAGAATTAACACATACACAGAGAAAAGGGGAAAAAAACAGTAAGAACAGAACTTTTGGGGGATATTTTTAATTGTCCGTATTTTTGACCCCCGTTTCCACTTAGCTGCTTTCTCTTGAATAAAACTGGTTTATACTGACAGGATGCTTTGGATTTAAAAATATTGTTATTCTCCATTGTTTATTTGTTAATTAAAAAAACTTTCATATGCCAAAACATATAGGCATAAAGAGAAAAGGAATTAAAATACATACCTGGGCTTTCAATTCCTCTGACTTCGGGGAAGTAATTAGAGTTTAGTTCAGGCAAATGAACCTCTGTCTTGGAGACTTCCCATCTTTTCTTGTTTTCCTGAAGAATGTTCTTTTCATTAGAGACCTAATGCCATGAGAATGTAACTGACATAAATCAAGTGACTTTAAAGTAATCTTTATTTCTCCCTCTATAACAAGGGATCTATGATTTTGCCTGTTTTGGTTATCCCTCTATAATGAGAGATCACAACAACTCTTTGATGTTTTCAAAAGTTGCTGTGAAGGGTTAAATTTTGGGTAGGAATTTGACAAAAGGTGAGGAGAGCATTTGCTAAAACACAAAACAGTTTATTCTGGGAGAAGTTTAGATAGGAAATAGGAAGGAGGAAAGTAAGAATATTACTCTACTATCTTATAGCTATACCTAAAACCCCAATCCTAACTAAAATTTCCAAAAAACCCTAAATATAATTGTCTTCAAGGACAGGTGCTTCTGCCTGAGCCATGTCAGGTCTAACTTCTCTACACTGTCTATCTAGAATTATATTCGCTTTCTAACTACCTAAGCTAATCAATAAACATCAATCACCAACAACCTCCTTAAATACGGTGTCCAAATCCCAACTGTCAAAAGTCCAACTGTCAGTCAGACCGAGACAAAGACAGATAGGCCTTCTGTTCTCTAGAAACCCAGAGAAAAAGGGCCCTTAAACTATTTCAATGGTGCTCCTTATATAGGATCCTCATCTCCTAGGTAACGGAATCTTATGCTCTCTGCTAACTCTTGCTTAGAAATGTTTCTGTTCCTGCCTCCTTTTCTGCCTCTATGAGAGATCACAACAACTCTTTGATTTTTTCAAAGGCTGCCATGACCCAAAAATTCATCCCCCATCAGCCAACTTGGTAATGACCCTCTCCAAATGTGGCTCCATTGGTGTATATGCAATTACCCTATAGTTGTCACTGGTCCATACTAAAAGCCTCTCCAGCTTGTTCTTCTGAAATGGCCTTCAAGATCCCGAGGAGATCTCAACATTATGATAAAGCATCAGAATAGGACTGACCAATTCAATAATCTATGGCAATAGGAACCAAGTATAATATGATCAACATCCAGATTGGTAGAGAAAATTGAAGAGAAAAGGAAAAGAAGATGGCAAAGATTGTAGATGGAGAATGCTGTAGAAAAAATAAACACGAACTTGGACAGACTTTGGGAGAGAGCAGAGGCTAGAAGGACCTGGAGTGCTCTGGTCTATAGAGTCATACACAACTAAACAACTGAAAAACGATAAATAATAAGACCATTTGAAAACCAGCAATAATACCAAAAGAATCTTTTTTATCTATAGTGTCAACTGCTTCTCCTATCAAACTTTTACTAAAAATTAACTACAATGATTGCTTTGAATGCCTCCTCATTTTGCCCTTGTTCAAAATAAAGTTGTTTGTTAACAGCAACAAAATGATAAAAAAAAAAAAAGGTCAGCAGGAAGGCAAAAACGCCCAAATAATCATCTTAAATCAAAATCTTAATTACCAGTTATAAAGGAAAATGAGAGAAAAGCAATGTAATATGTAAATTTGACATAAATAGCTTAATTTCAATACTGTTCCATATATACCTTGTTATTGTTCAGTTACTTCTAACTCTTCTTGACCTCAATTGGCATTTTCTTGTGTAAAAAAATAGACGAATCCAGGACTTCAATTCCCAGAAGCCCTTGCTCCACTTCCCCAGAATGCTTTGTAATCTCACTGAAAAACCTCACCTGGGACGAGAGCGAGATGGGGTATTTAAACCTGGTTGTGAATAGGCTCGGGCTCTTTTGGACTTCCATTTTGGAGCAGACGCATCTCTTCCATGATGTGAGGTTATCCTGTCTAGGCCTCTCTGGCCTAGGCATGTGCTTTCTTATTCTGTATTTTCTTTAATCCTTAACCTTTAATGAACCTCATAAAAATATAATACTCCTTGCAGAGAGAAACTAATTTCTACCTGCCTAAGTCTCCCCTAAATTTTAATCTTTACACTTGGCCAAGATGCTGTAGTGGTTTGCCATTTCCTTCTCCAACTCATTTTATAGATGAGGAACTGGAACTAAGGAGAACAGGCAAACTAAGACTTGCCCAGGATCAAACAGTGAAGAAGTGTCTAGAGGAAAGTTATTAGGAATTAGGTTCTTGGCAGGGATAGATTCAGCTATGAAACTGCATGCATATACTACAGGAATACACCAGTTAAGAAGCCAAGGAAGCTTCTCATCTATAATCCTGAACTATTTTTTTTTTATAGAAGGAAGGGCTTCTTTCTATAAATGTACTAAAACATTCTTTTTGGGGGGAGTACCATCCTAGATCAGAAAGTAATTTACAACAAATTTTATAGCCCTGAAGGGGAAAGGAGTAAGGAGCTTTAATCTCTAATTAGCAACTAGTTAGCTATATAACCTTTGGCAAGTCATAGCATCACCTATTAAATGAAGGATAGGCCTCAGTAAGAAAAACAGAATCCTCAGTAAGAAAACCAGAATGCATCTATTAATTTATCCAGAAATTTTTATTTTGGTAGATATAACTATACTGTCTACTATGCATTCCTTTAAACACTAATTGAGAGAGAAGACACCTTTATATTAAGAAGTATTCCCTCATTCTAAAAAAAAGCCCTTATATACTAACTTTTGAACTGATAAAATTTATAGTCTAAGAAATAAATTCATTTTACATTTAAAAAATTTTAATATATTGAGTACCTCTTCTGTACTGAAGATGATAGGATTTAACAATAGAGGACTAGAGGTTCCAAAGTCACAGGTGACCTGGATTCAAATTCCTCCTCTGACTCATACAACCAGTGTGTCACCAAGGGCAAATAATTTAGTCCCCCTAGGCCTGTTTTCTCATCTGCAAAATGAGAGAGTTAGACTAAATGATCTCTGAGGTCCCTTCTGTAATCCTACAATCCAAAATTATGCTAAATGTGTTAGATATTGGCACCTACAAGCAATGGGAGTGAGGAGGGAATGGAATTTAGACAGGATATTTGAAGTATCCAAAGGGAGAAGCAAACCATTTGAACATTAAACTTGGATAAATGGGATCCCATGAGGAAAAATCCTTTGCCATCTCAATTCCTTCCCTTCAAAATTTTCAGCTTTGTAAAATGGGTTAAATTAAAAACATCATGTGGTTGTCCATCAGACTGGGTTTTTTAATAATATTTTTTTCCTTAATTACATGAAAAACAATTTTTTAACCTTAGTGTTTTTATAAAGTTTGAGTCAAATTTTCACTTTCACTTTCTTCCTCCCCTTCCTCCTCCCTGAGAAAGCAAGTAATCTTCTATACATTTTATATATGTAACTTTCCATATTAATTATAAAATGGGATTTTAAAATTTAAAGACATACATGTGAAACCCATCAAGAAAACAGGGTTGGTCTACTCTAAACTTGGCCAGGATTTGAATAATATTTGTGTTGTCTCTGACTCTACTCCTCCATAGTCCCCCTTCCTCTAGTTCTGACTTTTCTCTACATTATTAGAATGTAAGTTCCTTGAGAGTAAGAATTGTTTCATTCATTACATTTTAGACCTGCACACAGCAGGCAATTGATAAATGGATAAAGCATTAAGCTCTGAGTCAGAAAGACTTGAGTTCAAATATGATTTCAAATATATACTAACTAGTTTATGATCCTAGGCAAGTCACTTAATTTCAATTTGCCTCAGTTTCCTTATCTGTAAAAGTGGGGATGATAATAATAGCACCTACCCATCCACCATGATCAAGTAGGATTCATACCAGGGATGCAGGGCTGGTTCAACATTAGGAAAACTATCCACATAATTGACCACATCAACAAGCAAACCAACAAGAATCACCTGATTATCTCAATAGATGCAGAAAAAGCCTTTGATAAAATACAACACCCATTCCTACTAAAAACACTAGAAAGCATAGGAATAGAAGGGTCATTTCTAAAAATAATAAACAGTATATATCTAAAACCATCAGCTAATATCATCTGCAATGGGGATAAACTAAATCCATTCCCATTAAGATCAGGAGTGAAACAAGGATGCCCATTATCACCTCTATTATTTGACATTGTATTAGAAACACTAGCAGTAGCAATTAGAGAAGAAAAAGAAATTGAAGGCATCAAAATAGGCAAGGAGGAGACCAAATTATCACTCTTTGCAGATGACATGATGGTCTACTTAAAGAATCCTAGAGACTCAACCAAAAAGCTAATTGAAATAATCAACAACTTTAACAAAGTTGCAGGATACAAAATAAACCCACATAAATCATCAGCATTTCTATATATCTCCAACATAGATCAGCAGCAAGAACTAGAAAGAGAAATCCCATTCAAAATTACCCAAGACAAAATAAAATACTTAGGAATCTATCTCCCGAGACAAACACAGGATCTATATGAACACAACTACAAAACACTTTCCACACAACTAAAACTAGACTTGAACAATTGGAAGAACATTAACTGCTCATGGGTAGGACGAGCCAATATAATAAAAATGACCATCCTACCCAAACTCATCTATCTATTTAGTGCCATACCCATGGAACTTCCAAAAATTTTTTTTACTGATTTAGAAAAAAACATAACAAAGTTCATTTGGAAGAACAAAAGATCAAGGATATCCAGGGAATTAATGAAAAAAAAATACAAAGGAAGGGGGTCTTGCAGTCCCAGATCTCAGACTATATTATAAAGCAGCGGTCATCAAAACAATTTGGTACTGGCTAAGAGACAGAAAGGAGGATCAGTGGAATAGACTGGGGGCAAGCAACCTCAGCAAGACAGTATATGACAAACCCAAAGATCCCAGCTTTTGGGACAAAAATCCACTATTTCATAAAAACTGTTGGGAAAATTGGAGGACAGTGTGGGAAAGATTAGGCTTAGATCAACACCTCACACCCTACACCAAGATAAATTCAAAATGGATGAATGACTTGAACATAAAGAAGGAAACTATAAGAAAATTAGGCGAACACAGAATAGTATACATGTCAGACCTTTGGGAAGGGAAATACTTCAAAACCAAGCAAGAATTAGAAAGAATTACAAAATGCAAAATAAATAATCTGGATTACATCAAATTAAAAAGTTTTTGTACAAACAAAACCAATGTAACCAAAATCAGAAGGGTAGCAACAAATTGGGAAACAATCTTCATAAAAACCTCTGACAAGGGTTTAATTACTAAAATTTATAAAGAACTAAATCAATTGTACAAAAAATCAAGCCATTCTCCAATTGACAATGGGCAAGGGACATGAACAGGCAATTCTCAGCCAAAGAAATCAAAACTATTAATAAGCACATGAAAAAGTGTTCTACATCTCTTATAATCAGAGAGATGCAAATCAAAACAACTCTGAGGTATCATCTCACACCTAGCAGATTGGCTAACATGACAGCTATGCAAAGTAATGAGTGCTGGAGGGGATGTGGCAAAGTGGGGACATTAATTCATTGCTGGTGGAGTTGTGAATTGATCCAACCATTCTGGAGGGCAATTTGGAACTATGTCCAAAGGGCGATAAAAGACTGTCTGCCCTTTGATCCAGCCATAGCACTGCTGGGCTTGTACCCCAAAGAGATAATGGACAAAAAGACTTGTACAAAAATATTCATAGCTGCGCTCTTTGTGGTGGCCAAAAATTGGAAAATGAGGGGCTGCCCTTCAATTGGGGAATGGCTGAACAAATTGTGGTATATGTTGGTGATGGAATACTATTGTGCTCAAAGGAATAATAAAGTGGAGAAGTTCCATGGAGACTGGAACAACCTCCAGGAAGTAATGCAGAGCGAGCGAGAGGAGCAGAACCAGGAAAACATTGTACACAGAGACTGATACATTGTGGTACAATCGAAGGTAATGGACTTCTCCATTAGTATCAATGCAATCCCTGAACAATCTGCAGGGATCTAAAAAAAAAAATACTACCCACAAGCAGAGGATAAACTGTGGGAATAAAAACATCGCTGAAAAGCAACTGCTTGACTACAGGGTTGGAGGAGATAAGACTGAGGAGAGACTCTAAATGAACACTATAATGCAAACTCCAACAACAGGGAAATGGGTTCGAGTCAAGAACACATGTGATAACCAGTGGATTCATGCGTCGGCTATGGGAGAGGGAAAGGCGGGGGGGGGGGGGGGGGGGGGGAGGGGAGGGGAGGAAAAGAAAACGATCTTTGTTTCCAGTGAATAATGTATGAAAACGACCAAATAAAATAATATTAAAATTATTTAAAAAAAAATAATAGCACCTACCTCCCAGAGTTATTTTGAGGATCAAATGAGATATTTGTAAAGCATTTAGCACAGTGTCTGATGGTAAGGACTGTATAAGTGTTATTATTTTAATGGACTGATTGATCCGTTTGAAACCAGCTCAGTTATAAATAGGTTATAGCTTATATAATGACACATGGTACCAGAACAACCAAGAGTCATTTTAAGTGATTCTCCAAGAAGAGAATGAAGTAGAGTGGAGGTTCTAATGTGTGCAGGGCCACCAGAAGATGGAAGAAGAGAGGAGGAATCCAGTCAGAGAGTACCAGTTCTCAGTCCTGAGCCAGGCCTGGGGAACATGGCAGGGAAAAATAGAAAGAGCCAGCCGCTCCATCCAGAACTGAAACAGGACAGTGGCAGCTACACCGGAGTGGGGACAGGTCTAAAAGCGTGACAAGAAGCATGCAGAGTTCTCAAGCAGAATCTGAGCCTGGAAGCACGAATAAAGAAAGGACAACTCTGAATCCAATGAAGAAACTGTGAGTAACCAGAGCAGTTCCCATGCATTCAAGGAGCATCTCCATGCAGCCTCCTCTGCCTTTCCAAGCACACTGGATATGGCTTCCCCATTCTGCACACTCTGATCCACACAAATTGTCCTTCTCTTTGTTCTTCACACACAACACTCTCTCCCCTCTCAGTGCCTTTTTAGGGGCCTAGAAGTCTCTCTTTCCCAGAGAGTTGCTCTCTTCCCTTAAGATAGAGCTCAGAGGGCAGCTAGGCGGCTCAGTGGATTGAGAGACAGGATATCTTGGGTTCAAATCTGGCCTCAGACACTTCCTAGCTGTGTGACCCTGGGCAAGTCACTTAACACCCACTGCCTACCCCTTAGCACACTTCTGCCTTGGAACTGATACTTAGCATTGATTCTGAAACAGAAGGTTAAGGGTTAAAAAAAAAAAAGATACAGCTCACACACCATCTTCTAGAGGAAGTGTTTCTTAAGTTCCTCCTCTCCTGCAATTGCTAGGATACTTGCTCCCAAGTTGTCTTTGTAAATATTTGCATTTATTAACTTTATATGCATGCTGTATAAGTGCTGTATGAACATATATTATGTATATAGCTGTATGTTGTATAGAAACTTTTACATGTGTACTTTTACATTAGAATGTAAGCTTCCTTGAAGAGGGATTGTTTCTTTCTTTGTCATTCTTCTTTCCTCTATATAGGTTTTTTTGTTTTGTTTTGTTTTGAAACCCTTACCTGGGGGCAGCTTTGGACAGTATTGATTCCAAGACAGAGGGTAAGGGTGTGTGTGTGTGTGTGTGTGTGTGTGTGTGTGTGTGTGTGTGTGTGTGTGTGTGTGTGTGTGTGTGTGTGTGTGTGTGTTTAAACCCTTAAACAATACTGTGTATTGGCTCCAAGGCAGAAGAGTGATAAGGCTTAGGCAATGGGGGTCGGGGCAGCTGGGTAGCTCAGTGGATTGAGAGCCAGGCCTAGAGACGGCGGGAGGTCCTAGGTTCAAATCTGTCCTCAGCCACTTCCTAGCTGTGTGACCCTGGGCAAGTCACTTGACCCCCATTGCCTAGCCCTTACCACTCTTCTGCCTTGGAGCCAATACACAGTATTGACTCCAAGACGGAAGGTGAGGATTTAAAAAAAATGTTGGGGGTAAAAAGAAAATGTAAAATATCTACTATTAAAAACACTTAATTTGGGAAAAAAAAATCATGTTTGCCCTTCCTTGAGCAGCCACTAGGCCTCCACCATGAATGTTAGTGGAATGAACTAGCCTATAACAGAACAGCAGCCAAATGGGCTAGCCCCATTTTGTCTAGACAAAAAAAAAGCCAACAATTTCTCACATATAAAAACTGACAATTAAAAACTTATATAGAGTTAAAGCAGGAATAGAAATTTTGATGATATATGAGAAAAGGTAAAAACTGATATAGTCAAAAGAGGAAACTGTGTTATGTTTAAAGGCATTGGAAACAAAGAAATAACATTAAGGATTAAATATATGTGCACCAAATGCCATGGCATAAAAGTATTTAATAGAAAAGCTAACAAGATTACCAAAAAATGTTTAAAAGTCCTAACATAGATGGTAATACAATCAATTACTAGCTGATTTTAAAGTGCCTGTTTTATACTCAGACAAATCTAACAGAAATTTAATCAAAAAAGAAATTAAGAATACGAATTGAACAAACAAAAACTAGGTCTGCTAAACCAATGATCTCCAAAGAGGGATATGCATAACCAAATAGAAGAGCAAGATGATGTTCTAGGATGTTGAAAAAATATTAGAACATCTATTTACATTTATTTATTTGCTCTAAAATAAAAGAACTAAGCTTTACAAATAATGGACTAATTTGAACTCATGCTCATGTGGCTCATGTTTCAGAGAGATTATGATATTAAAAACAGTTGATGGCTTAATCAGAGCTGACAAGAACCAGACCAAAAGAACTGAATAGCGTCAAAATGATTATTTGAAATATGAATTTATATATGCTGTTGTCAACATTGAACCTCACCTAATGTGTATATGAGGTCTAGAGATATTAGCTAACTCACAGAATGAAGCCATCATGATTAACAAACTATGGTAAAATTCAGCTTTTGTTACCAAAAGTAGTATGCATCACCTCTCCCTTTGGAACACTCATAAACCTGGAGACAGCATTTTCTAATCCAGTTAAAAAAATTTTTTTTAAGTTTCAGAGGGTCTGGGGCCAATTTGTCAAGCAATATTAAAATGCAATACTTTATGATTAGAACATTTGATTGATATTAAAGAGAAATTGGCTAGCTGAATTTCAACCCAAATTAGGAAATACTGCACTCAAAAAAGAAAAATATAATGAAACATAAATAATATCACATTTAAAATTAAGTCAATATGTGGCCCATGGGATTCTTTATATGTATTGATTATAAATCTTTTATATAGTAGTACAGAACTAAAAACTAATTATCCTTTAATGAAGACTAGCTAATCAAAAGATGGTATACGAATATAATGAAATACTGAGCCCTAAGAAATGATCAAATGGATGGTTTCAGAGAAATCTTGGAAGATCTGTATGAAATGACAGATACAGAGTCAACTAAGCATGATCAGTAGATCAATTTTTGCCATGAGAACCATAAAGAAAAACAACTTTGAAAGATGAGAACTCCAATCACTGCAATAATGGACTCTGATTCTAGAAGCAAAATGATGAAATAAAGTATTGTCTACTTGACTGAAAGTGGAAAGACTCAAGACACAAAGCCATGCACTTTTGCACATAACCAGCTAACATTAACATATGTGTTTTCCTGCACTATTGTAGTAGTTGCTGGTGGGTGGATGTCCCTGCCTTGAGTTTCTCCTTGCTCCAGTCTGTTCTTGACACAGGTGCCTAAGTGAGTGTGCTAGCTTTACCATTTCACTCCTCTTATTAATAAACTCCCTGTTCCTTCTACCATCGAATACAAAATCCTCTGTTTGCCTTTCTAAAGTTTTAGCCCAGTGCTTGGCATAAAACCACTTAATAAATGTTAGTTGACTGGACATGCTACTAAAGAAAGCTGACCATAATAGGGATCTGTAGTTTTATGTAAACTCTTATTCTGTCTTACTATGTAAGCAGAGATGCCCAAATTTATTGGTGTAGAAATTCAGAATAAAGATAAATCTAAGATAAAATCAACTGCTCATCAAGTTGCTATCACAGAAGATAAAATCCCTAGTCATAAGAGAATGGAATATGCAAGTGAGAATAAAAGGTAAATAAGGATCTTGTCTTCTAAGTTCAAGAACATGGGTATGGGCAGAAGTCCCAGCTATTCACTAAAGGAGGCAATGAAAAGAATTTTTGATAAAAAATACTCAGTGGTTTTACATAAAAGTTGGCGGGGACAACTTTTAGGTAAAATACTCTTTGAAATATCAAGAAAACTTAGGGCCAGAGATAAAAATTATAGAAACAAAACAGGAATGGTGACAATATTAATATTGCTACTTTCTTTTTTAACTTTAAAATTTTCTTTTTTTTAAATAACCTTTACCTTTTGTTCTAGTATTAATTGTAAGACAGAGGAGCAGCAATAGAGGTTAACTTGCCCAGGTTCACACAGATAGAAAGTGTCCAAGCTAAGATTTGAACCAAGGTCCACTTAACTCCAGGCCTGACATTCTCCCCACTGTGCTGCCTAGCTATCGCATATTTTTAATTTTTCAAAGCCTTTCCATACCTGAGATAATCTTTGTGTCCACCTATATTTGGTAGGCAGTGCACAGGATGATCATGGAGGGGTGGATTTATGAATGATGAGGCATTAAATGGATTAAGAATTCTAGAGGTAACTGTCTGACATATGGAGCAATCAAAGAAAATTGGAAATGGTCTATCACAGAAGGACAAATGGAATGACTCCAGAATAGCTGGAGGGCACAGCACTAGATGAAGAATTAATTAATAAACAAGCATTTATTAATCATCTATTATGTGCTAGGAACTTAGGATACAAACATAATGATTCAATGAGCTTCTATCATGATGCTAAGGAGGTTTGAAATGAATGTGGATTTCTGGCAAAAAAGGGAAGTGACATTTGCAATACATTCTTCTAATGTACTACAAATGTTGTCTTCAGTGAGATCTAATTGTAGGAATTTTTTCTAGAGTTCCTGCCAACAAGAGAACAATTTTCAGGATCAAGCCCAGTTCTCTTAAAATGAAGAACTCAATATGATCTGAATAGCCATCCCACTGGGGACAGTTTTCAAAGACAACTATGAGCCTCGTCACTATGTGGCCAGAACAGGCAAAATTTTAGTATTTGCCATTAAGGCATTGTCACTTACCAGTGTGGTCAGGTTAGCATTAAGAGAGGTGGCTGGATCATGTTTACCCAGCCTAACAAATGGAACATGGTTCTTTTTAGCCTTGTCATCCACCCTTTAATGGGAAAAAGCAAAGCAAAAGTGAGTCAGAACAGTTTTCTAAAGTTCCAAATAAAAAAATGATCAAACTTTATGGCATCTCATTTACTGTTCAATTCTCAGACTACTCATTGCACATAGAAATGGGATAGAGACCTTCTGCTACATTTTCCCAGCCTATATAATTCACATATATATGCTGCTTTATTGTATGTACATGCCAAAACCTCACTAAAGAAATGCAAATCATCAAAGCCAGCATTCTCTTTTCTTATGACAATTACCTTCCAATCTAGACTTCAGGCTCTCTTCAACCTTTTAGAATGGTAGACAGTTTTTAGACTTTGAAACTGACCCTATTGCTCAGGTCTCAAATGAGTTTTGCAGTACAGATGTCTTAAATAATTATGTATCATGAGGACCCAAAGCAGCCGTCCTTTGAAACATCAGAATGATGAGGCTAGAGCTGAGCCACAATATTCAATGAAGCTGAATATTGTAGACTAGCAAACTTATTTGAAAATCAATATTTTAAGCAGATTGTTTGAACTTAGTTATTCCACTCCTACCTGTAAGTATGACCTCCTGGAATAGTCCCCACTCCTGAACTGATACTGGAAGCAGTGCCAGAAATATTGTGTACAATTGGAGGAATCCCTGTGCCAGGTCTCTTTGTGCAATCCACACTGCTGTTCCCAGGGACTCCAAAAGTGGCTGGAGGAATCATTCTGACCTGACTCATTCCACTGTTGGGAAGACAACCAGGATTGGAGGCTCGGCTGGGTTTTTTAATCTTTTCACTATCAGTTTTTGGTGCCTTTGCTTTGATCACTTTAGAATCTCTAGCTTTGGGATCAGTATTGACATCCTGTTCACAAAAAGAAATGTTAATGGGATTAATGATCAGAGAAGGATTTAAAACAATAACCTCTTGTGTTATAGAAACATCAGCATTAGAAAAATGTTATACTTTTCCCCCCTTCCTTTATAATAGTATTCCAGGGGAATGGAATTAAAACTAATGAAGAAATTTTAATGTTGAGATTTATTTATAAAAATATCAAAAGAATAAAAATGTAATTCATTCTAGCCATCACCCATAAAATATTCCATTTTCAGGTTTGAGAACTCTGAATTTCCTTTCTTTTTTTAGGAAATTCCTGTTCATTATCGTTCCCTACTCCTTATAACTCTCAAAGCAAGCATTCAACTGCTATTCTAATAATTTCTAAGTTTGGAGGTAACTCTATAAAGAGGTCCTCAAACAATAGTATCCTTATTATAGATAAAGGATTGGGTTTTTTACAGAGCAAAGTTTCAATAAATCTGTATTTGATGAAATCTCACTTTCAAGTCTTTAATAGCATGTTAACAAACATAATAGGAAAAAATGCGCCACCACTAATAAAGATAGATACACAACTTTGAAGGAGATCCAACACCAGGTACAGTGGCACAGTTTCATCTAGGATATACTTGTTCAAAAGACAAGATAGATACTGTAAAATGTTTAGAATCAGGAAACAGAAAATTGAGGACATTTTTGTACTCTTTCCTTTTCTCTCAATAAAATCAGGGTGAGGGAAAGATACCAAAAAAATGGATTTTTGTTTACCTGCAAGATAAATTTCAAAGTAAATTAAAGACTCAAGTTTCCTAAAGGGAGGAGGAATGCCAAGAAATAATATATAATGCTTCTAAGAGAAAGTATAAAAAGTTAAAACCAAGCTGAGATAATTTACTATTTGAAAACTACAAATTTCTATTCTGTTTTTAATTAAAGAAACACACTAAAAGCAAATTTAAAATATGATAAACATTTACCTGTATAACTAGTGTTTTTCTTTCTTCACCTGAAGAATTATCTTTTCCCTTTTTTCTGTTTTTAGATATTTTTGATGAAGAAAATTTTCTGGCATCTTTCTGTATATTTAATTTTAGCTCCTTAGAAAACCTACAAGATAAACCATAATATCTGCTAATAAAATGTAACTCCATGACAAGGATATAAATAAACACAGGAATGCAGACTTTCAAGCCACTTAATTTTTAAAATCAAGTTAGAATGATAACTAAATATGGCCTATACGAACACCAATATATTGAGAAGCAATTACATGGGGATCATATATAATTCAATGACTGATAAAGCATGCTGCTGATATATAATACATAGCATTAATATTAGGATTCAAAAATAATGAGTCAATTACATAAGCTATGATGAATGCAGTAATTTCTTTCTTATTTGTAATGTATTTAATTAACTAAAATCTAATTGAATATTTTGGAGGGTTTTCCAGAATAATGGTAGAAGGTAGTATAGGACAAATCAGACTTAAAGACATTTTTCTAGTCAAGGATAAAAAATAATTTTATCATCATCTATTTCTAGATTCACATACATTAAAACAAGAACAAAACTTGTAGTTAGGCACAGAAAATTACATTACTAGTGTAATGAATCATGTTTTCAGTACATTTGCTCTCAAAGAGGAAATATATACAAATACATAGAGACACACATGTGTATACATATTATACATGTTTGTTTAAATATGTAGATATGTATATCTACATATTTAATTAACAAATTTTTATCACAAGTCAACTCATTGCTGAGGTGTAACACAACAGACTCTGAAAAAACACCTAATGGGTATATACTGCAGCATTTTATGAGTGGTGGTATCAGTGGTATAAGGTCTATCATTGTAAGATTTTCAGTCCTTTAAGTAGTTAAAATATTATAATGTGTGATCCTGATTTTAGTTTCTTAGTATTTGAACTCTTTCTGACTCCTTACCATCTTTTATCTTTGTCCTAGAAGCTCTAAATTTTGGTTATAACATTCTTGAGTATTGTCAATTTGAGGTTTCTTTCAGATCTACATTGTGGATTCTTTTCACTACACTCTCTGGTTCTAATGGATCTGGGCAGTTTTCTTTTATGCTTTCTCTGGTAGCCAGATACTTTATTTAGACGTTTTCAGAGATCCCTGAACTATATCTCATTCTGTTTTTCAATTAGGACATTTCTTTTTTTTAACATAATTTTATTTGGTCATTTCTGAACATTATTCATTGGAGACATAGATCATGTTCTTTCCTCCCCCCTCCCCCATCCCATAGCCAACACGCGATTCCACTGGGTATCACATGTGTTCTTGATTCGAACCCATTTCCATGTGGTGGGTATTTGCATTAGAGTGTTCATTTAGAGTCTCTCCTCAGTTATGTCCCCTCAACCCCTGTAGTTGCTTTTCCTCAGTGTTTTTACTCCGACAATTTGTCCTCTGCTTGTGGCTAGTGCTTTTTCTTCTAGATCCCTGCAGATTGTTCAGGGACATTGCATTGCCATTAATGGAGAAGTCCACTACATTCAATTGTACCCCAGTGTATCAGTCTCTGTGTACAATGTTCTCCTGGTCCTGCTCCTTTTGCTCTGCATCACTTCCTGGAGGTTGTTCCAGTCTCCATGGAATTCCTCCAGTTTATTATTCCTTTTTGCACAATAGTATTCCATCACCAACATATACCACAATTTGTTCAGCCATTCCCCAATTGAAGAGCATCCCCTCCTTTTCCAATTTTTGGCCACCACAAAGAGTGCTGCTATGAATATTCTTGTACAAGTCTTTTTCCTTATTATCTCTTTGGGGTACAAACCCAGCAGTGCTATGGCTGTATCAAAGGGCAGACAGTCTTTTATCACCCTTTGGGCATAGTTCCAAATTGCCCTCCAGAATGGTTAGGTCAATTCACAACCCCACTACCAATGAATTAATGTCCCCATTTTGCCACATCCCCTCCACCATTCATTACTTTCCTTTGCTGTCATGTTAGCGACTCTGGTAGGTTTGAGGTGATACCTCAGAGTTGCTTTGATTTGCATCTCTCTGATTATAAGAGATTTAGAGCACTTTCTCATGTGCCTATTAATAGTTTTGATTTCTTTATCTGAAAACTGCCTATTCATGTCCCTTGCCCATTGTCAATTGGAGAATGGCTTGATTTTTTGTACAATTGATTTAGCTCTTTGTAAATTTGACTAATTAAACCTTTGTCAGAGGTTTTTATGAAGATTGTTTCCCAATTTGTTACTTCCTTTCTGATTTTGGTTACATTGGTTTTGTTTGTACAAAAACTTTTTAATTTGATGTTATCAAAATTATTTATTTTACATTTTGTGACTCTTTCTAAGTCTTGCGTGGTTTTAAAGTCTTTCCTTTCCCAAAGGTCTGACATGTATACTATTCTGTGTTCGCCTAATTTACTTATAGTTTCCTTCTTTATGTTCAAGTCATTCACCCATTTTGAATTTATCTTGGTGTAGGGAGTGAGGTGTTGATGTAAACCTAATCTATCCCACACTGTCTTCCAATTTTCCCAGCAGTTTTTATCAAATAGTGGATTTTTGTCCCAAAAGCTGGGATCTTTGGCTTTATCATATACTGTCTTGCTGAGGTCACTTTACCCCGAGTCTATTCCACTGATCCTCCTTTCTGTCTCTTAGCCTGTACCAAATTGTTTTGATGACTGCTGCTTTATAATATAGTTTGAGATCTGGGACTGCAAGGCCCCCTTCCTCTGTATTTTTTTTTTCATTATTTCCCTGGATATGCTTGATCCTTTGTTCTTCCAAATGAACTTTGTTATGATTTCTTCTAAATCAGTAAAAAAAATTTTTGGAAGTTCAATGGATATGGCACTAAATAGATAAATAAGTTTGGGTAGGATGGTCATTTTTATTATATTGGCTCGTCCTACCAATGAGCAGTTAATGTTTTTTCCAATTGCTCAAGTCTAGTTTTAGTTGTGTGGAGAGTGTTTTGTAGTTGTGTTCATAAAGTTCCTGTGTTTGTCTTGGGAGATAGATTCCTTCGTATTTTATTTTGTCTAAGGTGATTTTGAATGGAATTTCTCTTTCTAGTTCTTGATGCTGAGCTGTGTTGGAAATATATAGAAATGCTGATGACTTATGTGGGTTTATTTTGTACCCTGCAACTTTGCTAAAGTTGTTGATTATTTCGATTAGCTTTTTGGTTGAATCTCTAGGATTCTTTAAGTAGACCATCATGTCATCTGCAAAGAGTGATAACTTGGTCTCCTCCTTGCCTATTTTGATGCCTTCAATTTCTTTTTCTTCTCTAATTGCTACTGCTAGTGTTTCTAGTACAATGTCAAATAATAGAGGTGATAATGGGCATCCTTGTTTCACTCCTGATCTTATTGGGAATGCATCTAGTTTATCCCCATTGCAGATGATATTAGCTGATGGTTTTAGATATATACTGTTTATTATTTTTAGGAACAACCCTTCTATTCCTATGCTTTCTAGTGTTTTTAATAGGAATGGGTGTTGTATTTTATCAAAGGCTTTTTCTGCATCTATTGAAATAATCATGTGGTTTTTGTTGGTTTGCTTGTTGATATGGTCAATTATGTGGATGGTTTTCCTAATATTGAACCAGCCCTGCATCCCTGGTATATATCCTACTTGATCATGGTGGATGACCCTTCTGATCTCTTCCTAGAGTCTTTTTGCTAGTATCCTATTTAAGATTTCTGCGTCTATATTCATTAGGGAGATTGGTCTATAATTTTCTTTCTCTGTTTTTGGCCTGCCTGGCTTTGGAATCAGTACCATGTTTGTGTCATAAAAGGAATTTGGGAGAACTCCCTCTTTGCTTATTATGTCAAATAGTTTGTATAGTATTGGGATTAGCTGTTCTTTGAATGTTTGATAGAATTCTCTTGTAAATCCATCAGGCCCTGTGGATTTTTTCTTAGGGAGTTCTTAGATGGCCTGTTGGATTTCTTTTTCTGATATGGGATTATTTAAGAATTCTAATTCTTCTTCTGTTAGTCTAGGCAATTTATATTTTTGTAAAAATTCACCCATATCACCTAGGTTGGTATATTTATTGCCATATAGTTGGGCAAAGTAGTTTTTAATGATTGCCTTAATTTCCTCTTCATTGGAGGTGAAGTCCCCCTTTTCATCTTTGATGCTGTTAATTTGCCTTTCTTCTTTCCTTTTTTTAATTGGATTGGCCAGTACTTTGTCTATTTTGTCTGTTTTTTCAAAGTACCAGCTTCTAGTCTTGTTTATTAGTTTAATAGTTCTATCACTTTCGGTTTTATTAATTTCTCCCTTAATTTTTAGGATCTCTAGTTTGGTTTTCTTCTGGGGATTTTTAATTTGGTTGCTTTCAAGTTTTTTGATTTGCATTTCCAATTCATTGATCTCTGCCCTCCTTAATATGCACTCAATGATATGAATTTTCTTCCGAGTACTGCTGTGGCTGCATCCCATAAGGTTTGAAAGGATGACTTAGCATTGTCATTTTCCTTAATGAAATTATTGTTTCTATTTCTTCTCTAACTAACTGATTTTGGAGTATCATATTATTTAATTTCCAATTAATTTTTTATTTGGTTCTCCATGTACCCTTACTGATCGTTATTTTTATTGCCTTATGATCTGAAAAGGTCGCATTTATTATTTCTGCTTTTCTGCATTTGTATGCCATGTTTCTGTGACCTAGTGTATGATCTATCTTTGTAAATGTGCCATGTAGTGCTGAGAAGAAGGTGTATTCCTTTTTGTCCCTATTTATTTTTCTCCATATGTCTATTAACTCTAATTTTTCTAAGATTTCATTTACCTCTTTTACCTCTTTCTTATTTTTATCTAAATTTGATAGTGTTTGGTTCAAGTCTCCCACTAATATGGTTTTACTGTCTATTTCCTTCTTCAGTTTTCCTAGTTTCTCCATTAGAAATTTGGATGCTATACCATTTGGCGCATACATGTTGATTAGTGATAATTCCTCATTGTCTATACTCCCTTTTAACAGAATATATTTACCTTCCCTATCCCTTTTGATCTGGTCTATTTTTCCTTTGGCTTTGTCAGATATCATGATTGCAACTCCTGTCTTCTTTCTATCAGTTGAGGCCCAGAAGGTCTTACTCCATCCTTTAATTCTAACCTTGTGAGTATCAACCCGCCTCATATGTGTTTCTTGAAGACAACATATGGTAGGGTTTTAGATTCTAATCCAATCTGCTATTTGTCTACGTTTTATGGGTGAGTTCCTCCCATTCATGTTCAAAGTTATGATTGTCACTTGTGGATTCCCTGGCATTTTGATATCCTCCCCTAATTCTGACCTTTCTTCTTTAGCTATAACCTTTTAAGCCAGTGATTTACTTTAGATCAATCCCCCTAGTCCTCTCTATTGATATGCTTCCCTTTCTGGCTCCTGCCTTTTTTTGTTCCCTTCCCCTCCCTCCTCTCCTTCCCTCCCTTTTTATACGCCTTCCCCCCTCCCCCTCCTTTATTTCCCCTTCTCTCTTGCCCTGTTGGATAAGATAGAATTCAGGATCCCAATGGATCTAGATGTTCTTCCCTCTCAGAGTTGATTTCACTGAGAGTAAGGTTTAAGTAATACCACTTCGCGCTCTCTTCCTCTCCTCATTTGAGAATTCTTCCCCTCCCCTTCCCATGTGTATCTTTGTGTGGGAAAGATTATTCTATTTAGTTTCCCCCCTCTATTTCTTGAAGTAAATCTTAGTATCCTCAACGATCCCCCCTCCCTTTTTCTTTCTTTCCCCCCCTTTCACTAAATCGTCTTGATGTCCCAATCTTTCCCTATGAGTGATTCTTCTAACTACTTTTATGATGCATACAATTTTTGAGAGTTACACATTACACTTTCCCCACATATTAATATATATAATTTGATATAAATGTAGTCCTTATAGAAGAGAGTTTGACTTAATGAAAAAGATAAGATTTTTCTCCTTTTCCCTTTCTTTCATATTTACCTTTTCATGTTTCTCTTGCTCTCTGCGATTCGATGTCGCATTTTCCACTAAGTTCTGGTCTTTTCTTAGCAAATACTTGGAAATCTTCTATTTTGTTGAATGCCCATGCTTTCCCCTGGAAGTATATAGTCAGTTGTGATGGGTAGTTGATTCTTGGTTGGAGACCCAGCTTTCTTGCATTTCTAAATATCGTGTTCTGCTTTGCGGTCTCTTAGTGTGTTTTCTGCCAAGTCATGTATGATCCTTATGAGGGCCCCTCTATATCTGAAGCTCCTCTTCTTGGCTTCTTGTAAGATTTTATCCTTAGCTTGGAAATTCTTGAATTTGGCGATTACATTCCTGGGGGTTGTCTTTAGGGGATTTAGTATAGAGAGTGTTCTGTGAACCCTTTCTATTTCTATTTTGCCCCCTTGCTCGAGAACATTGGGGCAATTCTCTTCTATGATTTCCTATAGTACGGCATCGAGGTTTTTGTTTATCTCTGTTTTTTTGGGCAGACCAATGATTGTCAAGTTGTCTCTCCTTCCTCTGTTTTCCTGGTCTGTCACCTTGTCAGTGAGATAGTTTATGTTTTCTTCTAATTCATTAATTTTTTGGCTTTGCTGTATTAATTCTTGCTGTTTTACAAGCTCACTGTCTTCCAGTTGCTTAATTCTGGTCTTTAGGGACTGGTTTTGCTTTTCAGCTTGGCTGCCCTTCTATTAGATGCTTCCAGCTCTTTCTCCAATTGTGAGGTCTTGTCTGTTAGGCTGCTGACCTCTTTCTGGGTTTTTTTCCCATTTTTCTTGCCAGAAGGTTTCCATCTTTTGGATAAGCTCCAATTTGAGTTCTTCCAAAGCTTGTGGATAATTTCCATTTTGGGGGGCATGTTTTGATTTTGTTTGAATTTCATCCTCTTTTTCTTCTTTTCCTTGGGTATTCCTGCCATAAAAGTTTTCAATAGTCACTTTTTTCCCTTTCGTCTTAGAGGCTTGATTTTGGGCCATATGAGCCATTCCTTCAGTGGTTTTTTCCCCCCTTTCCTTTTTTGTCCGAGGTCTGGGTGATATGGGCGGGTTTTCTGTGGATTTAGGTTGCCTCAGACTAGTTCTTCCCAGCCTCCGTGGTTTGTTCGAGTGCCCACCCCTGTGCTCAGTGCACCGCCCCTGTGCTCTGTGGTCTCTTCTCACCGGTGCGCAGGAATCTCCTGTAAAACCACTCTGATGGGTGGATCTCTGGTATTCCCTGTCAGTTTCCAAGGAGCCTGGCGTGCCCCCCCCCCCTCACTACAGCGAGGGGCGACGTTTCGGCCTTAGGCAGTTTTTACAGATTCTCGAGACTCCACCCTGTTCGCAGTTTGCAGGAGCCCCACGGTCTGTGCGCTCTTCAGTGCACAGGGTTCTCCCGTCAAACCGCCCTGAGAGGTTGTTCCCTAGCAGTCTTTAGATCCCAAGGACCCTGGTGTGCCCCCCCCCCCCCCCCCCCGACAGAGACATTCCTCACTCACTCGCTGTCCCGGTGAGCTCTCTGGTTCCGTGGGGAAGGTGTGGGGGAGGGCGGTTCAGTTCACATTTTTGTGCAAGCTTTTCCTCCTTCTTATAGTGTGGCAATGTTCAAATCCCACATACCTTCGTTTCTGTGGAGTACTGGAGAGTCCCTCCGTTCTTCCAAAGATGATACCTCTTTTGAGGTAGTCTATTTCATTCACTGCCGGGGAGAGGAAGCAATTCGTGTCTAGATTGCAGCCATGTTTACCCAGAAGTCCTAGGACATTTCTGATAGTGGTTATCTTGCCATTTCTTTATTTGAAAAAATCTTTTGCTTCATTCTCATATTTCTTGTTACCTGCTAGAGTCATTAAATTTTGTTTGCTCCATCCTGTTTTCAGGGAGTCTACTACTTTGGTAGGATATTCTACCTTTCAACCAAAACTACTGATTCTCCTTCCAACACTTTACTTTTCTTCCAGTCATTTTTTTATTCCCAGAGTCCAAGGCATTTTCCCCCTGAAGCTTTGTTTATACTTGTTTTGGAGTGACTTTCTTCTTCTGGATTTGAGCATTTCTTCACCTATATTATTTCAGTATGTTCACTGCATTCATTGTTTTAATCTGTTTATTTATGTCTGTAGCCTCTGTTCCTGATTTAGCACTTTGTGCCAGGGACATTCTCCATCCTTTCCTAGGCATATAGACAGGGTAGTGAGATCCTATTTGGTTCTGCTCCAGACTTCTGGATTTCCTGTTTGTCATCCTCCATCTCCCCTGGTGAATCTGCACTCAGACACTGGGAGGATTCAGGCCCCTTATTAGGATAGCTTTGATCAGAGAGTTTTGAACTCTAGACCTTTGGAAGACTCCCCAGTCAGAGCAAGGGCTGATTCAGCCCTCCTGGAGCATACTGGTCAGAAATCTGTGGGTTTTAGATGTCCCTAAGAGCATCTCTGCTCATAGTGATGCCAGGCTACAGTCTGTTTATGTGAGCTGATTTGGCTTTTCTAGTTGGGAAAGTGTAGTCCTGCACAGAATGGTGGAACTTATTGTTCCTTTGGATTCTAAATCTCTTTAGATTTTTTTATTGTCATTCAAGCTGGTGTTGTTTCCAAATACTTTTTGGAGTATATGTAGAAAAGCTAGGGTCGTCTACAACTTTTCATAGCACCAACTAACTTTTCAAAGAATCAGCTTTTAGTTTTATTTACCAATTCGATAGTGTTTCTATTTTCCAATTAATCTATTCTTCCTCTAATATCACTTTATGCAAACATTTAGTCCTTTTAATTTTTTTCCAAATAAATTTTCATTTTCTCTTCTTACTTCCCACTGTCAATCAACTGAACAATAAGAAAGAGAAAAAGATAAACATCATAACAAATGGACATAAATGAGCAAAACAATTCCCACACTGTCCATATCTAAATGTGCATTCATTATCTCTTTGGCAAAAGGTGAGTAGCATGCTTTACATTCAATACATTGAAATCACGGTTTGTCATTGCATTGCAAAGAGTTCTTTTGAATTTTTAAATTTGTTGTCCCTATATAAATGGTTCTCCTAGTTGTATCATTTAACTCTACATCTTCAGTTTGCTCTGAAACATTGATAATATTCCATGGCATTCACATACTATAATTTGCTTAGCATCATCCTAATAGGTAGGTACTCCTTCATTTTTCATTTTGGTGGGGGTTTTTTGTTTGTTTGTTTTGGGTTTCTTTTGCTACCATAAAAGAGCTGAGATGTTTCATTACATATAGGTCTTTTTTTTCTTTCTTTGATCTCTGTGGGGCATGTGTCTAGAAGGGTATGCATAATTTAATGAATTTAGGGGCATGTTCTAAATTGCTTTCTAGAATGGCTTGACCACTTCACAGCTCTATTAATATTACATTAGTGTACCTGTTTTCCTGCAGCCTCTCCAACAATTATTATTTTACATTTGTCATCTTTCCTAATCTGAAGGTGGTGAGGTAGAATTTCAGTTACTTTAATTTCTATTTCTCTAATTATTAGTTATTTGGAACATTTTTATATGGTTGTTGAGAGTTTAGATTTATTCCTTTGTTCAGTATTTATCTATTGGGGGATGGTTCTTAGTTTTATAAATTTGAATCAGATCCTTATATATCTTGTATATAAAGCATTTATACAAAATCTATGTGACTTCTGAACCTTGATATTTTATAAACAGAACCAAATAATTTTGATGATGTTTATAGTGTAATTGAAATCTGGTTTTGCTAAGAATACTTCTTTCCCACTGTTTTCATTAATTCTCTTGAGATTCTTGACATTTTGTGCTATCATATGAATTTCATTATTATTTTTTCTAGCTCTATAATATAATATTTTGATAGTGGTACAAGTGGCAATAGTAGTGATAGTGGTAATTGGTACAAGAATAAGTTACTTTTGTAAGTACTTATATTTTATTATATTGGGATAACCTAGTCACAAGCAATTAATATTTATCCGATTATATATGTTTGTCTTTATTATTGCAAGAGTGTCTTGCAGTTGATTTCAATTACTTTCTACTTATATCTTGGTGGACAGACTCAAAATATTTATATATTCTGTAGCTATTTTGAATGAAATTCTCACTTTATCTCTTCTTGCTGGATTTTTTGGTAATATACAGGTTCTTGAATTAATGGATTTATCTTACATCATACAACTTTGGTTATTTTACTAATTGTTCCAAGCTTTTTAGAAATCTCTAAGTAAATCATATCATCTTCAAAAAAGAAACTCAATAATTTTATTTTCTCTTAGTCTATGCTTACCCCTTTCATTTCTCTTTCTTAACCTGCTGTTATAGCTAGCATTTCTAGCATTATGCTAAATAGTAATGTTGATAATGGGCATCTTTATTTTACCCTGGTCTCATTAGAAAGACCTCTAATTTTCCACCACTGCACATAATGCTTGCTCATTGTTTTAAATAAGTATTACTTAGTATACTAAGGAAATTTCTACTTGTTCTGATGCTTACTAGTGTTTTTAATAGAAATGACATTGGATTTTTTCAAGTTTTGGGTTTTTTTTTTTTACATTTTAATTTCTTTATAGCCTTCTTTATACTGAACCAACTCTATATTCCTGAAATGAATACATCATGGTCACAGTGCATAATCTAATATTCTATTGTAGCCTAGTTGCTAATATTTTATTTAAAATTTTTGCATCAATATTTATATGCATATAGGCCTATGGTTTTCTTTATTTGCTTAATCTCCTCTTGGTTTAATTACAGAAACCACCTGGAAGAAAGAGATCATGAACTGCTTTTGTGGCATTTAAATTAATTGTTCTATGAAAATTTTATGTAATTTACTTGCAAATCCATCAAGTTCCAAATTTTTCCTCCACTTTTGGAAACACAATTTATGGCTTTCATAACTTTCCCCTTGATACTGAATTATTTAAGCAATCTATTTCTTCTCATACTAATGTAGATGCTTTATATTAATATAAATATTCAACCATTTCCTCTAAGTTACTATTTTTGTTAGCTATAATTGGGTAACATATTTTGGACAATATTCTTGATTTCTTCATCATTTATTGTAATTTCTACTTCTTTCATTTTTTATATGAATAATTTGGTCTTCATCTTTCCTTTATCAGACAAACTGCCTATTCTATTGGCTGGCTTCTTTTTTAAGCACCTAGTTTGTTTATTTGTCAATCCAATGGAGTTTTTTAATTCTCAAATTTATTATTCTGTTCTTTGGTTTTTTAATTTTTCTTTTTTGTTTTCAATTAGAGGGAGCTGATTTGTGATTATTATAGTTTTTTTAGTTGTATGCCCAATTAACTGATTTCTTTTTTCTCTTTTGTTGATGAAAGTATTTAGATATATAATTTTTCCCTATGAAGACTATTTAGCTGCATCCCATATATTTTGATATGTTGTCTAATTGTTATTATTTTCTTCTTTGATATGAAATTTTCCTTTGTTTTAATGAATTATTCTTTAATCCATCAATTATAAAGGATTATTAGCTTCCAAATGATTTTTTTTAAACCCTTACCTTCCGTCTTGGAGTCAATACTGTATATTGGCTCCAAGGCAGAAGAGTGGTAAGGGCTAGGCAATGGGGGTCAAGTGACTTGCCCAGGGTCACACTGCTGGGAAGTGGCTGAGGCCAGATTTGAACCTAGGACTTCCCATCTCTAGGCCTGGCTCTCAATCCACTGAGCTACCCAGCTGCCCCCCCCCCCAAATGATTTTTAATTCTTCTCTAAAGGGACTTAATTAAACAAAATTTTATTGCATTCTGATCAAGAAAGATGTGTTTACAACTTCTTTTCTGCAGCTTTTTGGAAATTTTTTTATGATGCCAATACATTGCCAGTTTTTGTAAAAGTGCCATATCACCAAATATCTCTCATCTAATTTTTTTTCTAAAGTTCTATTCAGGTCCTTATTTTCTTTCTTCTTTTTGTTTGTTGAATTTATCTAAGTCTGAAAGGGAGTGCTTTATTACAGTTTTACTATTTCTCCCAAAAAATCTAACTTTTCCTTGAAATATTGAACAGCAATTCAGTGCAAAGTGTTAATATTGTTTCATTATCTATTGTACCCTGAAGTACAATGTAGTTTCTTTGCTTATTATTCATCCATTTCTACTTTAACATTATCTGAACATCATGATCGCTACTTTAGTTTTTTAATTTAGGTAAAGTATTTTTCCTCTAGACTTTCACTGAGATGAATCTTTATATTTCAAGTGTGTTTCCCTATAAACCATATACTACTGGATTCTGTTTTCTATTCTGCTGTCCTCTTCCATTTAATGGATGAGTTCCTTACTTCCACATTCATGACTACAATTGCTAAATGTTTCTTTCTCTACCCAGTGTCACCTGTGTTTTTCTATCTTTGTCCCCATCTCTTCTCTTTACATATAAAAGGTAATAATAGAGTTTGCCTTTGTCATTGCCTGATCAATGACACAATGTTTTCACTCCATTACCTTTCTTTTCCCTTTGCTTGCCCTAGATCCTAGGGTTTTGTTTTTTGTTCCTTTCCAACTCCCTTCACATTCATTTTTCTAAAGTAGAGTTTTGTTTTGCTTATGACTACTCTTTTCCCTCTCATGTTTTTCTTCCCAAATCCCTCTCTCTTCCTCTCCAATTTTCCTATCCTCTTCTATTTCCCTTTAGAGTTTGATGTGTTTCTATTCCATCATCTTTATCTATGTGGAGGGAATGGGGTTATAAATGTGTCCAATCTTCCTTTGACCAGTTCCATCCAATGAAAGTGGAGTTCACGGAATGCCTATTCCCCAACTCCTTCCTCCATATTTGAATATTCTTCATAGGATACACTTCTATTATGTAACATTTATTTCTCCCCCTTTTGTCCTTCTTTCCTCTCCAGCATAATGTCCTATTTCCTCATTTGTGTCTTCTCCCAAGATCATCAGCACAAAACAAGACCTTCTCTGTATGTCTTATTTACTTTTTTTCTATATCATTAAAGATATTAGAATTATGAGACCCTTGTTTCTTATCCCTCTCTCAGATTTATCCCCACAAAGTCTCTTCTAATCAAATGAGTATATCTTTCTATGTTTATTTTGGCTCCTGAATTTCTACATCAAAAATTCCACTACTCATTTCTGGTTTTTTTCATCAGGAATGCTTAGAAATACTCTATTTTGTTAAAAATCCATTTCTACTCTCATACCCTCAGTTTTTGCCAATATATTATTCGTGGTTCTGAGGAAAATTACTATTGAATTGCATTTTTATTAGTAATACTCATAGGGGAAATAATTCATTTTCCTCTAAGACCCTTGGAGTTTCAGAGTCAGATTGAAATAATTCAGATATGAATACTGGTCTGGACTTCAAGAGCTCACTGACATTCAATATTTTAGAAAAGCCCAATCTGACCACAGTTCCCTAGCTGGTGAACTTTGGCCCATCTGAAAGAATGGAGTGTTAGCATTTTCCTTATTTGTTAAAGATCCAGGTGCATACCAAGGAGGCAGAGTCAGGTGCATACCGGGGAGGTGGAGTCAAGATGGCAGCATAGAGGCAGCGAAAGTCCAGACTTCTAAAAACCCTTCCTTAACAATTACAAACTAAATACTCCTAGGGGACTGAAAATCAAACCTAACAACAAAACAGAGCGAAGGAACCCTCCTGCTGGACTCATTTTTAAAGGTACTCCCCCAAAAGTCAGATTTCAAGAACACTCAGGTTTAAGGGGAAGGAAGAAGGAAGGTCCCAGGGCCCCTCCCCCACCTAGAACTCTAAGCGTCCAGCAGTACCTAGAACCTCTGGGCAGGCAAAGCTGCTGGTCTGGAGTCAGTACCTTATGGGCAAAGCTGTGTCAGACTCAGAGTGTCTAACACAGACAGTGGGGAAGCAGTTGGAGAAGAAATTCAGAGCTCAGAGTGGGAGGCATAGTTTCAGCAGTGGAGACACTCCATATTACCCCCCCCCTTCCTGAGGTTTTGGGCTCAGGCCACATACAGCAACCCAGCTGGACTTAATCCCATCAAAGCCTTCAGAGGGCAGGGAAGCTCAAGCTCCAACACCCCTCCCCCACAGACTGCACTGTGAGATTTGCTGACAAAGCTCCAAGGGTGAAGGTGGAAAGAAAACCCCAAACCCACAAAAAATTACAGGAGCAAGAGCTCAAGCCACTGCAGGGAGTAAATAAGGGGCAGATATGAGCAAACAACAGAAAAAAAAAAGAAATTACAATTGACAACTTCTATACAGGCAATGAACAAAGAGCAAATGGAACAGAGAAAGATGAGGGAACATGAAGCAAAAAAAAAAAACAGAAATCCCAGAAAAATGGATATAGGCTCTAGAAGAATTCAAAATGCAATTAAAACACAATTAAGAGAGGCTGAAGACAACTGAGAAAAGAAATTAAAAACTAACATAAGTCATCTGGAAACAGAGGCACTTGAACTATAACAAGAAAATTGTGTCTTGAAAGCCAAAATCAAACAGCTGGAAAATGAGGCAAGGGAGATGAAAGATGAGGCAAAGAAGATGAAAGAAGGCAAAGGAGATGAAAGATGAGGCAAAGAAAATGAAACATGAGACAAAGGGGATGAAAAATGACCTCCAAAGAAAATCAGACCAGAAGGAGAAGGATGACCAAAAAGCCAGGCATGAAATCCAGTCTTTAAGAACCAGAATATAACAACTAAAAATAAGCAACTTCACAAGGCAGCAGGATACTATAAAACAAAATCAAAAGAATGAAAAAATTGAGGAAAATATGAAGCACCTCATTCACAAAATAAAAGATTTAGAAAGTCGTTCCAAGAGAGACAACTTAAGAATCATTGGTCTACCAGAAGACCACGACAGGAAATTATCCAAGAAAACTGCCCTGATATTCTAGAACCAGGGGGAAAAGTGGAGATTGAAAAGAATCCACAGATAACCTCCTTTACTTAATCCCCAACTGACAACACCCAGGAATGTTACAGCCAAATTCAAGAACTATCAAACCAAGGAAAAATTATTATAAGCTGCTGAGAAGTCATTCAGATACCATGGAACCACAGTGAGGATAACACAGGATCTGGCTGCATCTACACTGAAGGACTGAAAGGCATGGAATATGATATTCTGGAAAGCAAGTGAACTAGATCTACAACCAAGAATCAATTACCCAGCAAAACTGACTGCATTCTTACAGAGGAAAGTATGGTCATTCAATACAATAGAAGAATTCTAAGCATTTGTAAAGAAAAGACCAGACCTGAACAGAAAATCTGATATCCAAGCACAGAATTCAAGAGAATCATCAAAAGGTAATTTAAAAAGAGAGGGAAAAGAAAAACAAAAAAAATTTTTAAGACTTTATAAGTTAGGGGGCAGCTGGGTAGCTCAGTGGATTGAGAGCCAGACCTAGAGATGAGAGGTCCTAGGTTCAAATCTGGCCTCAGACACTTCCCAGCTATGTGACCCTGGGCAAGTCACTTGACCCCCATTGCCTAGCCCTTACCACTCTTCTGCCTTGGAGCCAATATACAGTATTGACTCCAAGATAGAAGGTAAGGGTTTAAAAAAAAAAAAGACTCAATAAGTTAAAATGATATGTATCCCTATAAGAAAAGAAACTCTTAAAAACTGTTGCTATCATCTGGACAGCTAGAAGAATTACACTTAGAGGGAACAGTGACACACTGTATAGGATGAAAGGACAAGACATAAATAGGTATATAGATATATGCATGCATAAATACATATACATATGTGTGCATACACACACACACACACACACAACCAGAATTTTTAAAAAAAGTGGTTAATACTAAAATAAATGGGAAAAGAAACAAATGTGGATAACTTTATATGTCACAAAGAAGTTCATGGCAGGAGAGGGGAGAACATCAATACACTGGAAGGGTAAAGAGGTTGGAGATACCAAATATCAACTCTTACATGCTTTGAAATTGACCCAAAGAGGAAAGAACAATCCAATCCATTGTGGAAGAGACTAGATTTGCGCCCTATAGGGAAGTAGATGGGTAAAAAATGGACTGGTGGGGAGGGAAGCGGTATAAGGGAGAGAGATGGGGGGGGGGATTCTAAAAAAGACTACAGGGGGAAATACGGGGGGAATAAGAAGGGAGGGGGATAGAAAGGGAAGTAAAATAAGGGTGGGACCTAGGGGGACTGATTATAAACAAACATTGGTGTAGAAGAAAATAGTGAAAGAAGAAAAGGAAGGACCAGGAATAGAAATCAAAATGCTGGAAAATACACAGCTAGTAATCATAACTCTGAATGTAAATGGAATGAACTCACCCATAAAATGCAAGCAAATAACAGAGTGGATTAGAATCCAAAACCCTACCATATGCTGTCTGCAAGAAACTCACATGAGGAAGGTAGATACTCATAGGGTGAAAGTAAGAAGATGGAGCCAAATCTATTGGGCATCAACTGATAAAAAGAAGGCAGGAGTCACAATCATTATATCTGACAAAACCAAAGAGATAGGGATGGTAATTATATCCTGATAAAAGGCAGTATAGACAATGAGGAAATATCTGTACTCAACATGTATGCACCAAATGGCATAGCATCCAAATTTCTAAAGGAGAAACTAGAGGAACTCAAGGATGAAATAGATAGAAAAATTATACTAGTGGAAGATCTGAACCTTCCTCTATCTGAACTAGATAAATCAAACCAAAAAATAAACAAGAAAGAAGTGAGTGAAGCGAAATTAGAGTTAGTAGACATGTGGAGAAAAATAAATAGGGACAAAAAGGAATACACATTCTTTTCAGCAGCACATGGTACATTCACAAAATTTGACGATCTATTAGGGCACAAAAACATTGCAAACAAGTGCAAAAGAGCAGAAACAATAAATGCAAACTTTTCAGACCACAATGCAATGAAAATAATAATTAGTAAGGGTACATGGAGAGATAAATCAAAAATCAATTGGAAATTAAACAATATGATTCTCCAAAACCAGTTAATTAAAGAACAAATCATAGAAACAATAGCTTCATTGAAGAAAATGACAATGACGAGACATCCTTTCAAAACCTATGGGATGTGACCAAAGCAGTACTCAGGGGGAAATGTATATCCTTGAGTTCATATATTAACAAATTAAGAAGGACAGAGGTCAATGAATTGGGCATGCAAATTAAAAAACTAGAAAGTGAACAAATTAAAAACCCTCAGATAAAGACTAAATTAGAGATCCTAAAAATCAAAGGAGAAATCAATAAAATGGAAAGTCAAAGAACTATTGATTTAATAAATAAAAATAAAAGCTGGACTTTGAAAAAACAAATAAAATAGTCAGTCTAGTCTAGTCAGTCTAAAAGGAAAGAAAAAAACCAAATTGACAGTATCCAAGACCTCATCTCTAATAAAGAGGAAATTAATGCAATCACTAAAAACTACTATGCCTAAATATATGGCAACAAATATGGCAATCTAGGTGATATGAATGAATACTTACAAAAATATAAATTGCCTAGACTAACAGAGGAAGAAATAAATTACCTAAACAACCCCATATAAGAAAAAGAAATTGAACAAGCCATCAAAGAACTCCCTAAGAAAAAATCCCCAGGTCCAGATGGATTCACAAATGAATTCTATCAAACATTCAAAGAACAACTAATCCCAATATTATACAAACTATTTGACAGAATAAACCTCTGACAAAGGTCTAATTACTCACATTTATAAAGAGCTAAAACAATTGTACAAAAAATAAAGCCATTCTCCAATTGATAAATGGGCAAGGGACATGAATAGGCAATTTTCTCCATTAGTGGAAATGCAGTGATCCTGAACAACTTGGGAGGGATCTATGAGAAAAAAACATTATCCACATTCAGAGGAAAAACTGTGGGAGTAGAAACACAGAAAAAAGACATCTACTTCAATACATGGGTTGAGGGGATATGGCTGGGGATGTAGACTCTAAATGAACATCCTAATGCAAACACCAACAATATGGAAATAGGTTTTGTTCAAGGACACATGTAATAACCAATGAAATTGCCTGCCAGTTACAGGAAGGGTGGGTGGAGGGCAGGGAGGGAAATAATATGATTCTTGAACCAAAGAATAATGTTCTAAATTGATTAGATTAATTTTAAGATCCACTTCCCTACGATGAAGTCATGTGGGAGGAGTTGAGGCCTCAAAGTTCACTTCCTCTTTCAAAATATCCACCAATTTGGACTCTAAGGGGAGATCTAAGGAATGAACTATCAGCCAATCCAAAAGTGGATATAGCTTCCTATAAAAGTGAGAGTCAAGGCTCATTGGGTCTCTTTTCTGCATAAGAGACCAATGGAAAAGATTTGTCCTTTGTTAATAGAATGCTGGCCCCCATTAATTAATAAATTTTGTTTTTCTTGGGGAAATGGCCTCATACTCTTAACTGGTTAATATTCCAGGTTCTATAGTTCTAAGCCTTTTAAAACAAAATATGGCATCAAAAAGCTGTCCTTTTCTCCTTTTCTTTATAGTGACAGCTGCCAAGTCTTATGAAATCCTGACTATATAGCTCCTTAGAACTTGAATTTCATTTGGGTTCTTTAGAGTATTTATTTAACCTGGAATCTCTGGATGTGCTGTATAACATTCCTGTGAGTTAATTCAGGGTTTCTTTCAAGAGATAATCAATGGATTTTTTCTATTTTCACTTTGCATCCTGATTCTAAAAAAATTTGGAAGTTTTCATGTATGAGTCCTTGAAGTATCATATTTATATTCTCCTTTGGTCATGATTTTCAGGCAGGCTTGGATTTCTGGTAGATTTTTAGGTTAATTGTCCTTAACTGACCTGCCTTCCAGGCTATGTGTTTATAATATTGTATTCTTCATTTTTTTATTTTTTATTTTTTTCAGTATCTTACCCCGTATCAAGTGACTTCCAAGGCAATTCTGCTTCCACATGGAAATTAAGTGTGGATTTACTTATTGTTGGTATTAATATAATAATTGCATACCTACCAAGCCTAAGGAGTTTTGAAAGGAAAAAGGCCAGTACACACTGAAAGAATTTAAGAAAAGACATAGAAAGGTTACCACTGTTGCTATTATTTGTCTATGGATCCAATAATTTGTTCTTGTATCACTGACCACCAAAGATCCGTCTCACATACTGATACTTGGGACCAGACTTACATATGATTATAAGTGATACAAGGAAGTCTATCCATTCTTAAAATCACTTTCCCAGATGCTTGTTGCCAGTACCTTTTGTTTAAAAACATTGCCTCCTCAATCAATCACCATGCACTTAGTAAGCACCTACTATGAGCCAAGCACTACGTGACACACCAGAATACAAACAACATGAATGGAACAGTTTCTACTCTCAAGGAGGTTACAGTCTGTCAGGGAGAAAACATGTACCTAATTGATGTGATCTCATCAATTTAGAATTCCCCCCAATACTGCCAATTGCAACCCACCCATACCTGTCTATCCTGTGAGATCATGTTCTCCTCAAAGGTAGCAACAAAAAGCTTCTAGAAGCCTTTTGCCTCCTCCCCATATCACAAGGGAACCAGTGGAGCACTCTGGCTGTCCAGAAATCATCCCTCACTATCACCACATGAGCAGTCCATCTTCCTTTGCCATCACAAGTCCTAGATGGCATCGTTTATTCCTTTTTTTCTTCAAGTTCTCATTCATTATATGTCAAACCCATTCATGCCCACACTGGGCCTCTCCTTTGCCTTTGATAATATGATATTTGTTCTCAGTTCTTCAGAAGCAGTAGCATTTCATGCCTCACCATGTACAGCAACAATATTAGTAAAATGTTAGTATAGGGGAAATAGGTTTTTGCTTTTATAGGGAGCTTCAGGTCAGTAAAAGATCACAGAATTTCCTGAAAGTAACCCTTGTGAATGGTGAGTCCTCTCTCAAACCCTAAGACACTGCAGAGTCTCTTTGAAGAGACCTGTCATTATTCAGAGAAGACTGTCCATCCACTTAGGAAAGACCAAGCTAAGTTCTGAGTTAAAAAGGAGGAAGAAAATGAGGTTGATTGCTTTGGGGAGATATGTAAGTGTATGTAGAACAAATATACAAAGAATCAATCAAAAATAAATATGAAGCAGTTAGAGAAGGCATAAGCAGTTGGGAGAGGGCAAAAAGCTTCAGGTAGATGATGCTTGGGCTGAATATTGAAGGAAATGAGGGATCCTAGGAAGTAGAGATGAGGAGGAAAGGCATTCCCAGCATATGGGGCAGCCAGTACAAAGACAAAGGGATAAGAGATAGAATATTGATGTGTGAGGAACAGGAAAAAGGCAGGTTTGGCTGGAACACAGTACAGGAGGAAGAATAATGTCAAATGAACCTGGAAAAAAAAGGCCATGAAGAATTTAAAAAAACCCAACAAAGGAATTTACCTTTTGTCCAAATTTATCATTTATACTCTAGTTTGTTATCTTCTGTCAAAATGTAAATTATTTTTGGAAGACTAATACATGAAAACATTAATATTTTAGTATGAGTTAGTTCTATAAGATCACTTTCTAGTAATAAAGGAAAACTGGCTAGGATAGGAAGAGAACCCAGAAAATGGCATTGAAAATGCAGAAAGGGAAGTATACCAAAGGCCAACTTTTCAAACTTCACAACTGCACCTGGGGCTAGCCTTACCAACACTACAAATTCTTCAGAATAACATAACTGTTCTGTTAAGATGACAAACTAGATTCAGCATCAGCTCTGGAAACTGACACCTAAAGGCCCCACACAGAGACAGAATAATAGTGAAATTCATCAAAGGTAGACTGAGGCATGTTTTCTCTGAGCAAGGTAGCTTGTTAATAACAAGGAGAGAACCCTGATAATTTGTTATTTTTGTTTAAAAACATTGCCTCCTCAATCAATCGCCATGCACTTATTAAGCACCTACTATGTGCCAAGCACTGTGTGACACACCAGAGATACAAATAACATGAATGAATCAGTTTCTACTCTCAAGGAGGTTACAGTTTGTCAGGGAGAAAACATGTGTGTGTCTAAGTAAGAATAGTCAAATGGATGTGATCTCATCAATTTAGACGGGTCAATAGCTGCCTCAGATTCTAGTCAAACACTTCAGGCTAAAGGACAGCTCCCCTTTTATAGGTTTTGGGGAGCAGAGAACAAAGAACAGACATGGGTAGGTGGCCTTGTATAGAAGGGTGGGGAACAGCATGAAAGGCTGGAAGTAGGGATTGAGAGGCTCACAATAACCCCTCTCCTTCCCCCTTTTCCCCACTACCTAAGAAGTATTCATTGTTTGAGTCATCCTACAAGGTCAGACTATTTTGTATAGCAAACTAGATATTCTTAAAGGATCCTAAGGTGCTATCATGATACAAGACCCAACTGCCTCCTGACCACCTGCAACCCCCAAAGACATATTAACAAGAGAACCAGATTTCTAAACTTAATCCATTACCAGCCAGCTAAATTCTGAACTAAGTTCATAGACAAAAAGCCATGACCTAAGCATTTACAAGGTAAAATCGATTAATTGTAAATAGGATGAATTAAAATTATATAGAACTGATTTTATTTTTGTCAGCTGCTTTCTACTCATTTCTCAGCATGCTCTCTAAAATGTATTCTTGTGCTAGAAACAAGAAGGGTTTGGAGGATCTATTTTAAAATCCCACTGTGTGTACAATTGCAAAGTTAGCAGGACTAATGCTCTCAGATGCCCACAGCCCCCGACTGACTCTTCCATGTGTTCACATAAATGTTGCTTTTCAAGAATTGCTTCACTCTCAGACACAGATGTCTCCCCCACTCTTATGAATGTGTCACAAGGGTACCCTGATCTCATCTGGGCTGCTTAACTGTAGAGTTCCCAGATTGTGGACTTGAAGCTCCTCACCCTTCTCCTGACCTCAGATTAAAGCCCATTTGTTCTTCATCCCTGACTGTGACTGAATAAACTGTCATGCTATTCACTAGCACTTTGGGATCCACTGCTCTGAAAAGGAAGTAAATCCCTCAGCTATAGGACGGTAAGAAACAACCTCAAACTATCAGGCTGATCACCAAAACAAGAACAGTGGCTTTGCTTGTGCATGACATATTTTAACAATGAAAAAAGTACAGTGTCACACCTTTCCACAAATCCATCCTGATTAAAGAAGTCATGGTTGAGGAGCTCATCACAGAAGGGCCTCTTGTCAGGATCAATCTGCAAACATTTCTGAAACACCAAGAAAAAGATTTTATTTAAAACAAAGAAAAATGTCTTCAAGTAAGAGAGTATCCTACACCCCTTGGTCAAAGAGGCATCCTCCCTGAGAGAAGAGTCCAGTCAGGGATGCTTACTAGTCACATTAGTTGGGGGTGAGGAGTAAGACCACTCCTCTTAATATCAGATTTATGTTTATCACTCATAGAAATGCACAGGGTCTCTAAATGTCCATTTTAACCAATGGAAAAAGATGAAACAATTATCAGGAGGCTAAAAACCCATGAAAGTTATGCCAAAAGACAGTTTCTCCAGAGGGAGGGCTGAGGGAAGATGGACAGTCTGAATCACAAATTCCAACCTTCTCTTTCCCCTACTCAAGTTAATCAATTAAGCACCTACTAGGTATCAGACTATCCTTGCCCCAATTTGAAGATCTGTTATAACAAAAAAGGAGTCTGAAAAAGACAGAGATCTAAGGACTACAAGAAAGCAAGAATTACCAAAGTAATCAAATTCACAGCCCACTGGGCACCAATCTAGTTCCCAAACAAGGCTCAATAGGGAAGTATAAAATTATCTTCTTGGAAATGAGCTCAATTCTCAGAGTTTTTCTTTCCTATCCATGTTTCATGCCTATTTCATTTTTTGAGACCAAGTTCCATAAATGGATAATATCCCACTGAATAAAGGAAAACTTGCCTTTAATTCATTACATTTTGGTCAAATTTTAAAGGTACCCCCCCCCTCCTGATAGTTCCAGATTTGGTGAACAAGTACTCTGTCACCTCCCCATGGTTTTATAATTTTCTTTGTGACCATTGTCCTTTCTAAGATGAAGACCCCTTTCTCAATGCCTGGCTCCCCTCCACTATTTATCTGAATTGTCCTTCTCTAGCTTCCAGGCCCTTTCTTTTTTGAGGTGTAAGTTATGTGTTACTTTGTGATTTCCTAAGCAATGAAAGCCTAGGCAGCACCATGCTTCTAAGAATGCTTATCCAGAAGAACAGAGTTAACAATGCTTGTTCTACATATTGAACAGGATTGTCTTGAAAACCAAGGCCCAAAGGAGGAAAAAGTACCTTCTAGATAAATTTCAGCCATCTAGAAGGATTAGACAAAGTAGGCCAGCCCCTTACCTTTGCCATATCAATCACCACTGCAGAAAGCTTAGGACAATGGCTTTCAAGAGACTCCTGTTCTTCAACTTCTGGCAATTTCACACTAGCAAAAAGTGGGTTCTGATAGAACAGTTCCTGATGTCTTGGAATTAAATTACCTGATGGCAAAAACAGCACCCAGTAATAGAGTATTTATAGAGTAGTTAAAAGGTTTTCAAAATTATCTCACTTAAACCTCCTAATAATCCTGAGAGGTCACTATTATTGTTAACTATGTTACAAATTAAGAAACTGTGACACAGAGAGGTTAACTTGGAGAGAGACAGAGAGAGACAGACAGACAGACAGACAGAGGCAGACAGATAGACAAACAAGACAGAGAAACAGAGAAAGAAAGCCAGAGAGTAAGAGGAGCAGGAGAAGTAAGCAGAGAGAGAAAAATAGGATGAAAATAAATATACACTTAGTTATCATAATTATGGCTATAAATGGGATGAATTCATAAAATGGTATCAGAAATCTGAGTGGATTTAAAAAACACAATCCTAAAATGCATAATTTACTAGAAATATATCTGAAGTAGAAAGTCAGTCAGCGAGTAATGGTAAGGGACTGGAGGAGATTCTACTCTGCTTCAGCTGAAGCAAAAAAAAAAGCAAGGATAGCAATCAAGATCTCAGACAAAGCTAAAGCAAAAATAGATCTAGTTGAAAGAGATAAGCAAGAAAATTACATCTTGCTAAAAGGTACCATAGACAATAGAGTAATATCAATATTAAACATATATGTACCAAATTATATAGCATCCAAATTTGTAAAGAAGTTAAATGATTTACAGGAGGAAAAACAGCAATAAAACTATACTAGTGGGGACCTCAATTTTTGCCTCTCAGAACTAAATAAATATAACCAAAAGGAAAAAAAAATAAGAAGTTAAGATGAATAGAATTTTAGGAAAGTTAGATATGATGGACCTCTGAAGAAAATAATGTGGAAATAGAAAGGAATATACTTTCTTCTCAGTGATATATGGTACCTACACATGGTTGTGTTATAGCATAAAAACTTCACAGTCAAATTCAGAAAAACAGAAATATTAAATACATCATTTTCATTTCATAATAAAAATGACATTCAATAAAGGGAAATGGATGCATATATTAAAAATTAGTTTGACACTAAATAATCTAATCTTAACGAATGAGTGGGTCAAAGAAGAAATTATAGAAACAATTTCATTAAAATAGAATAACAATGAGACAGCATATCCAAATTTATGTGATGCAGCCAAAACAGTACATAGGCAAAAAATTATTTCTCTAAACATTATGCCAATAAAATAGAGAAAGAGCAGATTAACAAATTGGGCATGCAACTAAAAAAAAAAAACTAAAAAGGAATGAATTTTAAATCCTCAATTAAAAAATCAAAGGAGATTAATAAAATTGAAAGTAAGAAAATCATTGAATTAGTAAATAAAATTAGGGTCAAGTTTTATGAAAAAAAGTAATAGAAATAAAATAGGAAAACCATTGGTTGATTTGATTTTTAAAAAAGAAAGAAAATCACATTACTAGCATCAAAAATGAAAAGGATGGGGACAGGTGGATGGCTCAGTGGATTGAGACCCAGGCTCAGAGAAGGGAGATCCTGGGTTCTAATATGACCTCGGACACTTCCCAGCTATGTGATCCTGGGCAGGTCACTTGACCCCCATTGCCTAGCCCTTACAATTCTTCTACCTTAGAACCAATACAATACACAGTATTGATTCTAAGATGAAAGATAAAGTTTATTTTTTTAATGAAAATGATAAATTCACTAATAAAAAGGAAATTAAAGCAATTAATAAGAACTATTATGCCCAATTATATGCCAATAACTCTGACAACCAAGGGAAATGGATGAATATTTACAAAAAGTATAAATTGGCTAGATTAACAAAAAAGGAAATATAATTCTTTTTGTGTACTTGTCTATTTTTTATTTTTATTTTTTACCAACACATGCAATAACAAATTTTCCTAAGTTATATGATCGAACTTATCTCCCTCCCTCCCTTCCCTTCCCTGTTCCAGGCAGGCAATTTGAGCTGGGTTATACATGTATTGTCAAGCAAAACATATTTCCATATTGTTCCATTTCTGTGAATAATTTTAAAACCAAAACCCCAAAACATAAACCCGAATAAATAAGTGAAAATTGTATGCTTTCATCTATAAGGAAATAGAATTCTTAAGTTCATTTTAGAAAAATAAATTGAACAAGTTATCAAAAAGATCCCTAAGAAAAAAAAAACAAGAGCAAGATTATTCACAAGTGAATTCTACCAAACAGTATTTTTTTTATTTTTTTCTATATTTTCTTTTTCCGAAATACATGTAATAATTTTTACATTTGTTTTCTAAATTTTGAGTTTCAAATTGTTTCCCTCTAACCCTGCCCACCCCCTCCTCTCACTGAGAAGGCAAGCAATTTTATATAGTTTGTCTATGTGCAATCATACAAAACATATTTACATGTTGGTCATGTTAAAGAAAACACATATCAAAAAAGAAAAATTATTAAGAAAAACAAAGTGAAAAATAGTATGCTTCAGTCTGCATTGAAACTCTTTCAGTTATTTCTCTGGAAGTGGATAGCATTTTTCATCGAGTCCTTTGGAATTATTTTGGATCACTGTATTGGTAAGAATAACTAAACCAATCTCAGGTGATCATACAATATTGCTTTTACTATGTATGATATTCTCTGATTCTTTTCACTTCACTTTGCATTAGTTTATATAAGTCTCTCAGTTTTTTTTAAATAATCCTGCTTATCATTTCTTATAGCACAATCATATTCCATCACAGTCATATACCACATCTTGTTCAGCTATTCCCCAAATGATGGACATTCCCTCAATTTCCAATTATTTACTAACATAAAATGAGCTAGTCCAAATATTTTTATACAAGAAGGTTCTTTTCCTTTTTTTAAAAAAAATCTCTTTGGGATTCAAACCTAGTGGTGGTTTTCTGGACCAAAAGGTATAGAGTTTTAGCCTTTTGAGCATAGTTCTCAATTGTTCTCCACAATGATTGGATCAATGCACAGCTCCACCAACAGTGTATTCGTGGCCCAATTTTCCCAAATTTCCCCCCTCATTTGTCATTTTCCTTTTCTGTCATATTAGCCAATCTGATAGATGTGAGGTGGAACTTCAAAGTTCTTTTAATTTTCATTTTTCTGAAGTAATTTGGAACATTTCTATATGATTATAGATAGCTTTAATTTCTTCACCTGAAAACTGCCTATTAATATTTTTTGACATTTATCAACTGAGGAATGACCTGTAGTTTTATAGATTTAACATAGTTCTCTATATTTTGAGAAATCAGGCTTTCATCAGAAATACTTCATGTAAATATTTTCCTCCCAGCTTTCTGCTTTCCTTCTAATCTTGGTTGCATTCATTTTGTTTACGCAAAAATTTAATTTAATGTAATTTAAAATAGGGGAGGAACCTCTGACAAAAGTCTAATTACTCATATTTATAAAGAGCTAAACCAATTGTACAAAAAATCAAGCCATTCTCCAACTGATAAATAGGCAAGGGACATTAATAGGCAATTTTCAGTTAAAGAAATCAAAACTATTAATAAGCACATGAAAAAGTGTTCTAAATCTCTTATAATCAGAGAAATGCAAATCAAAACATCTCTGAGCTATCACCTCACACCTAGCAGATTGGCTAACATGATAGCAAAGGAAAGTAAAGAATGCTGGAGGGGATGTGGCAAAGTCCAGACATTAATGCATTGCTGGTGGAGTTATGAATTGATCCAACCATTCTGGAGGGCAATTTGGAACTATGTCAAGCTGATCAAAATCAATCTGGAAAAAATATTGGTCATTGACAAAACTCAGCTTTCATAACCCATCTCCAGTAAAATGTAAAATGCAGAAAGTCTTACCCAAACATTTCACAATATGATACAGCTGATCAATATCAGAATCCCCAGGAAAAAGGGGTTGCCCCATGAACATTTCAATCAACAAACAACCAATGGCCCATATATCAACAGCCCTGAAAGAAATGGAAAAATATGGTGTAAGACATCCTATCCTGGTATCTATTAATTAATCACTGCAATTTAACCTGTTCTACCTCTTATTTTGTACTCTTAGTGCTTAGAATAATATTTAAATATGTCAAATTGCTCATCAAAATCATATTCTATCCAAACTCCACTTAATTCAGAGGTTAAACTTCTGGCAACTTTAACAAACTGAATATTCCAAAGTCAGAACCAAATAAAAAAAGGCCTCTGAGCCCCAAAACATGTCACAATCTCCATTGATTTTATTTTATATAAGAATACCTTTTATATGAGACTAGAGAGCCAGGCCTTGAGACAGGAGGTTCTAGATTCAAATCTGGCCTCAGATACTTCCCAGCTATGTGACCCTGGGCAAGTCACTTAACCCCATTGCCTAGCCCTTACCATTCTTCTGCCTGGGAACCAATACACAGTATTGATTTCAACATGGAAGGTAAGGGTTTTTATTAAAAAAAAAAAAAGAATATCTATTTCTTACATGGCATATAATTCTACCTCTAGCACAAGTATTCTTAACTTGGGGTCCATAGCCTCCCATATGGTCAGTGAAGAGAGATCAAGGGACTCCGAGAACTTGAATGGGAAAAAATTACATATTCAATTTCACAATATTTAACTGAAATTTACCATGTTTCCTTTTATATAAAAAGTTTATTATCACCCAGGAATTAGAGATTAAGAACCTCTACTCTAACAATAAGTTATTAAAAGCAGAGAAGGACCCATCACAGTATTGGAGAAAAAACTAAAAGGGTATGAAGTATAAAAAGTAGACATAAAAATTCCATCAAAAATGGTTAAAATGAAAATATGTTGATGCCTACTAGGAGTATCATTTGTTAACCTAGAAAAAGTAGTTTATGTGAAATCTCTTTGCAAATAATACTAGAAAATTGAGAGCTTTTTTATAACTTGGAATTACATTTTCCCTAGTTATCTTGAGAAATATCTGTGATCATAACTTTATTATCTTATAACTAAGGATAATTCCATGAGCATGGTCAGGGGAACTCCCTTAAAATCATCAGGCCTAGTCCCTGCAGGAGCTTCTCCCATGGAGAAAGCTTGGGGGAGTAAGGGACTTGGCTAACATATGCATTCTAGCTTTCTGCTGAGGGGCATATCCAGCCAGAGCTCATAATTGTGGGAAACTATCTAAAATACAACTGGATGTTGAGCCATGAGGTGTCACTTACCCAGGAGACTAAGAAGTCTCCTTAACTTAACAAGTCTATTAACCCCAAATGCCTCGCCCTTACCATTCTGCCTTGGAGACCATTCTTTTATCAATTCTAGGACAGAAGGTAAAGTGTTTTGTTTTGTTTTGTTTTGTTTTTAAGGGAAATTTATGCTCTGAGGTAGGGGAGAAATAAACTAGAAAGCCCAAGAAAAGGCTGATCCCTTCCCATAAGGGTCAGCACATGAACCCAGTCAAGGGACCTCAGTCTCCTGCCTCCCCACATTCATAGGCTAGAAATTTTCTTAAAAACAAAGTTTGGAAACAATTTGCATCTAGGATCTTCCCAAAATAGATTGTGTCCCTTTAAAATTTAATAAATGTACAAAGTAGATTAGATATTGGACAATCATTAATTACTCTATCACAAAGGAAATGCTTAAAATAGGAAAGGCTCATAATCTGTGCACTGACCAGTATTTCAAATATAATACGTCAGTCACCTCTCTCTCTTAATGTACTCTTCAGGAAGACTGCTACTTAATCTAACAGGCATTTGAAATTCATTTCACACCTTACTACTAAACTAGGTAAAGTAGAGAGACTGAAAGTAAATGGAAGGGAAAAAGAAAAATGTTTACCCTCTCTAAGGGAAAATCTAGTCCCAGAGTGAAAGAAACTCTCCCAATAGGGAGTAGGGACCTGAGGTGGACTGAAAATTATTTCTTGACCCTTTAAGGAAGAAAACAAACTATCCTGGGTGAAAATTCTTCCATGGGTCCTTCTAATAGCCAACTTTTCTCCAACAGATCCTTGTTAATGCATAGAGCAATTAGGATAGAGGTCCAGAAAAAATCTCTCCAGTGGTCCAGAAAAATATAGGGTACCCAATTTTTCTCTAGTGGATCTCTGTAAAAGCATAGGGCATTCAAAACAGAGAGACAAATTAATTTGACAAAAGACTGACTGGTTTAAAAGAAATCAAACAAATTCAGAAGAGTCCCTTACACATGGGGCTCTCAAAGAGGAATTAACCAGTTAGGACTGATTGGAATCAGTCCCTCAGACTGATCCCCCACGTTCAAGATTCATGGTTCTGACTGAACCTGGAATTAGAGCTCCTTGATGAAAAGAGAATGTCCCTAGCCCTTACCATCAGGAGGTCTTACACACACAAAAAAAATTAAAAATTGTAGGATTTGACAAGATGTTTAATTGATATTTCACTATATATAAAAAGAGGTTAGCATTATTAATCTTCCTCACAAATTACTTTTACAAATAATTCACTAAAATAATTTTAATTGCTTAATGATAAGGTGGCAAAATGCAAATACATCATTTTTAGTGTTTTTTCCTTACTGTAAGAACGATATTAGAAAATAAGTATTGTTTTATTAGTTTAGAGATAAGAAGTAGAGTGGCTGGCTTGAGAAAGAATTGGAGTTTGAAGCAGAGCTGAGAAAGCATGTTAATTTCAAATGTTGACAGTTATAACCATTTTTCTGTGTCAATTACTCTCTCTGGCAGTTGAGAGTTGGTCTCTGACAGTTGGCAGAGACACACTCAAAGACTCTCTCTCAGGACTGGAGGAGGGAACATCTTTGCGTCTCTTTCTGTCTGAGAGAAAGCCCTGAAGGAGCTTAGTGTTTTCTTTTTCCAACTTGGAAAACACTATTGACTATCTATTTCATTCTTCATAAATTGTTTTAACTCTGAGAAGACCAAAGAAAGATCTGGTCTTTGGTTTGGACTCACAGACTCAGAGTCCTAACATGATTCTTGTTGAGACTCAACCAGTTAGCCTTTGTTATTTTATAACTATAAGGCAAAATTAAGAATTATAAGGATAATGGTGGTAGTTTTATTTAGTATAGTTTACATTTAGGTTAGTCAAATCAGGGAGGATTAATGTAGCCTGTAAAACACAGGAGAAGTGGTTCCTTGAGGAACCAGGGAGTTTATTTGGTGGATTTAGAATCCCTTTGAATTAGAAATACTATTTGTCCTTGTATATTTCAAAAAATATTTTATTTTTTTATAATTAGAATCTCTTTAGTGTCCTTGCACCTAGCCCTGAAGGGAAGTTCATATTTGAGGTTCACTTCACTTTATCGCTGAAGATACTTTTGATTACATCTATCAAACGTATCTGAACAGTTTTGAACCTGTATTGGTGAGTTTTCCTATCTATTTTTTTATAACTCGCCAATTATTATTTTTACATTACCCTCAGTAAAAATGTCTTTTTAGTGCTTGGAAGATAATTTATTGGATTAGACACTTTCCCCAGAAGAGGAGGTAAAAATATCCCCAGGTACTTCATGATTTCTTACTTGCCATACTTTATGTCTCCAACCAAAAGCTCTGGGGCTCTGTACCATCGAGTAGCCACATAATCAGTATACACTTCCCCAGGAGCTCCCAACATGCGAGCAAATCCAAAGTCACACAGCTTTACCACTCCAGACCGGGAGATCAGGATGTTCTCTGGCTTTATATCTCTGTGGATAATCTAAGTCAGAAAGCACAAAATGAAAAAAATCAAGGTCATGTTTGGGCATCAAATCAATGTGTTCACAGAGAGCCTGCTCATATATAATTCCATGTCCTCAGCATCAAGATGAAATACATGCAGGTGTGGCTCCATGTGAAACAAGAAATATGATGGATTCAGAGAAACATGAGGAAATTTGTATGAATTGATGTATAATAGTGAACAGAATCTATACAATAACTAAAATAATATAAAACAAAAGGACTTTGGAAGACTTGGAAATTCAATCAAGGCAGTGGTCAGTTATGAATTAGGAATATATATTAAATTGCAAACTTGTGACATTTTTTAAAAAAGAATATGTTACACTGAATATGATAAGAGCAAAACTATTCTCCTTGTAGGTCCCCTTCTAAATGTCCTTTGGTCTCTTTTGTGTATTTTTTTTAAATGCTTTTTAAATTTTTTAAATTTTTATATTTCTTTTCTTTATATCACTATTACACCCACCAATCCGCCATTCCCCCAAGTAGAACTACTCCCATGTAACAAATAAGTATAATGTGGTAAAGCCAATCAACATATTGGCTCTATCTGAAAATATTTGTCCCATACACATCTCTAGTCAATTACTTTTCTACCAGTAGGGAGGACGCATGCGATGTCATCAGTTTTCCCACTGTTACACATAATGCCTGGCACAAGGGAAGTGCTTTTAAAATGCTAGCTGACTGGATGATTTAGAGTAAAGAGTTGAAAAGGATACCTAGGGAAGATGATATTGAGGTGGTGAGCCTGGGTAACTGAAGGAAGATAACAGTAACAGGGAAGTGCAGAAAAGGGAAGAATTTGGAAGAAAAGAGGAGTTCAGTTTTGGACATGTTATGGGGCACTCAATGTAGTCCTGCTCATCTTATGCCCCTAAAGTCACTGAACTTCTCTCTGTTCCCCATAAATAACATTCTATCTACTACTTTCACATTGGTCTGGACCACATCTCTCTTTTCCTCCTTTTCACAGTCTTTCCTCCCTTAAGATTCAACTCAAGCACTATTTTCTACCAGAAGTCTCCTGTGATCCTCCAATAGCTAATGTCTTCCCTCTCAAACTACCTTGAATTAATATCTGTATCTTAATAACTTTACACACACACACACACACACACACACACACACACACACACACACACACACACATTTTATCATTCTTTTTTCTCCCTCAGAATTTAAATTCATCGTGAATAGGGGTTGTTTTTTTTTTTCCTGTATCCTAAGCACCTAACTAGCACAAAATTTGGCATATGGTGGCACTTGGGGGAATACTTGTCAATTGGTTGGCTGGTGATTTCTCAAGTTCATATAGCCAGAGACATGGCAGAGATGGGGTTCAAATCTAGATTCTCTAATGTCGAATCCAATTCTCTTTCCACCCAACCATGTGGCACCCTTTAAATTCAATACTTACATTGTGATTGTGACAAAATTCAATTCCTTTAATAATCTGATACAAATACTTTTGAACTCTTTGGTATTCCAGGCCTTGTGGAAAGAGGTCTAAATCATCAAGCATAGTGTGGTCCACAAATTCAAATACCAAGTACCATCGTTTCTTTTTCTTACACACTTCCAGAAGATTCACCAAATTCTCATGCCTCAATTGCTGTTAAATTAAAAAAAAAAGTAATAAATTTTCCATAAAGTCAAATTACAGTCATATAGAGAAAATGCAAAAAGGATAATACACAAGAAAGCCTGTATCTTCCCTTCAGCCAAGAATCCAATGACTTCCCTCTCATTCCAGACTTTTTAGGTATATTGTCCCTGGGCTCTGTCCTGGCCAAACCATATCTAGAGTATATATAAATTCTTAGCACTCTAGGAAGTGTATGAATAAACTGGAGAATGTTCAAATAAGTGGAGAGCAGGAAGATTGGTACAAAGAAATGAGGATGTTAATCTCAAAGAGATTAATTTCAGGGAAAGGTATAAAGGACCCTCAAGTGAAATAAAGAGACTATTCTACTTATATGCCGAGAGACAGCAGAACTAGAAGCAAGGCTGAGAAACTGTTGGATAGAAGGAAAAACCTCGAAACAATCAGACCTATCCCAAGGTGAAGAGTGCTATCACCTGGAGATGGCTGGTTCTGGTGGGAAAGTGTGAATTTTAGATTTACTCCACCCTGCTTAGTCTAGCAATCAGGAATGTATACACCCCTATTTAAGGATTAAGTGTTGACCTATAAAATACATGTGCTAGCAAAGTGACAAATAAGAAACAACTGATAGACCCCCTAGGCTGTCCTAAGTCAAACTTAAGTTACCATTGGTACATGTGAGACGCAGGAAGTGATGTAAAAAATAGTCTATATATTTCACGTCACTTCCTCTCTCAGGGCACTTTTTGTGGAGAGGTGGCTCTGGCTCTCTTTGGGTAACAGAGGAATTGAGCTCTGGGTCTCTCTCTCTCTCTCTCTCTCTCTCTCTCTCTCTCTCTCTCTCTCTCTCTCTCTCTCTCTCTCTCTCGGAGTTTGGCAGTGATGTTGCTCATGGTAGCGTGTTGGCATCTTGACGTGCCTGCAGTTCTTGTCCAGGTTTGGTAGTGAGTGTCCTTAGTGCGGTGACTGGGAGAAGCTCAGTAGCAGGAGTCAGATGAGGCATCTTCCCTGAGCTCTCTCAGAGTTTAGGCTGATTCCTTTTTTTCCCCCTTACTTTTCCTAAAACACCATCCTCCTAGGAGTCCCCTCATCTCGGAGGAGGCCTCGTGGCTGGAAGGTCTTGGAACTCCTCTTGGCTCAGGCTAGGCTGGAGAAATCTTATACCCTTTTCCCTCTCTCTTGTTCTGAATTCCTTCCCTCTATATTAATTAAACCACCATAAAATTCCCAAACTGACTTGAATATTTTTATTGGGATTTAGAAATTAAATCCCTGGAGACCAACTAAATTTATATTCAGTCTTACCCCTAAATTTACCCCTTGTCAGGGAGGGTTTTTTTTTTTAACCTTTCCTTCAGTAATTTTTTTTCTTATTTACATGTAAAAACAATTTTTAGCATTCTCTTTCTTTCCTTTTTTGTTTATAACCCTTATTTTCTGTCTTAAAATCTATATTAGGTATCAGTTCCAAGGTAGAAGAGCCATAAAGGATGGGCAACTGGAGTTAGGTGACTTGCCCTATGTCATACAGCTAGGAAGTGCCTGAGGTCATATTTGAATCCAGGACCTCCCATCTCCAGGTTGGGCTCTCTATCCACTGGGCCACATAGATGCCCCTGGCATTTGTTTTCTAACATTTTAAATTCCACATTCTTTCCCTCTCTCCTCTTCCACCCCCCCACCCCCCATCTGAAATAGTAAGTAATTTGCTGTTGGTTATACATGTGCTATCATACAAAACATTTTCATCATGTTATGGAAGAAGATATATTTTTAAAAGTGAAAATTGGTCTGCTTCAAACTGCATTCAGATGCTATTCATTCTTTCTTTGGAGATGGAAAGCATTTTTTATCTAAAAAGGATTCTTGATGGAGGAATTCCATGAGGACTGGAACGACCTCTAGGAATTGATGCAGAGTGAGAGGAGCAGAACGAGGAGAACATTGTACACAGAGACTGATACACTGTGGTACAATCGAATGTAATGGACTTCTCCATTAGTGGCAATGCAGTGATCCTGAACAACTTGGAGGGATCTATGAGAAAGAACACTATCCACATTCAGAGGAAACACTGTAGAAGTAAAAACACCGAAGGAAAACAACTGCTTGAATACATGCGTCGAAGGGATATGGTTGGGGATGTAGACTCTAAATCAGCATCCTAGCACAATCATCAACAACATGGAAATAGGTTCTGATCAAGGACACAAGTAATACCCAATGAAATTGCGCGTCAGCTGCAGGACGGGTGGGTGGAGTGGAGGGAAGGAAAAAAAGTGATTATTGTAACCAAAAAAATTAAATTTAATTTAAAAAAATAAAATAAAATGAAAAGGATTCTTGAGAGTGGCACTAAGAAAAGTTGGGTATCAAGGCTAAGGAATTCTAATTCTGTGACTGAGATTCCACACTGCTATTTCACTTTGAAATGAAAAAAGTTAATAATTCCTCTAAAAGAGACAGGAAAGGATCGTATCCTATTGGAAAAAGGATTTTCCCCCCCTTAGGAATGAGGGTGGCTAATGATCAACTTACACAAATATTTTATTCTGAGGTTGACTCTTACTCTCCAGGTCCCAGAGGGCAAAACAAGGAATAATGAGTGGAAGTTACATATGGGCAGTATAGGATTGATTTTTTTTAATGTCATAAAATCTGAAGTTTTCTAAAAATTAAATAGGTTTTAAGAGTGTTCTTCCCACACCAACCCCATACCTCTACTCCACTAGTATCTTCAAGCAAAGGCTGACTGATTTATCACAGGAAAATTCTTTAGAAAAAGAGTATACCAGGCAATAGCCACTATAATTGCTCATTTAATTTTGCTCTTTCCCCCACTAGATAGTTACTGTTGTTTAGATCCTGAATTTATGACATTCCAGTTCTAATCTGCAACTATCTTCAACAATTTACATTAATTTTTTAGATTCTCTTCCAAGTATTTCAGAGTTGAATTATTGGCAACTGGGAAAGATGGATTTGGAGTCAGAAAATTTGAATTAAACCACAAATACTGTGAGCCCTAGGTGATCTTGGGCAAGGGCCATAGCTTTTCTGAGTCTGTTTCCACTTCTGGGAGTTTAAGGAAGCCCAAAGAGATTATCTCAAAGCTTCCTTCCAACTCTAAATCATTGAGGCTATGATTTCATATTTTTAAGATAAATTCCTATCCCATGATATTCACTCTCCAACTATAGCTCTACTAGTTTTGAACTCTATGGAACAAGATGCCCCTGGTTTCCTTCCCCTGCACTGTCCCTCTGGCGTCTTTCCAGTTTCCTTTCCCAGGTTGAATTGTAAGCACCTTGAGGGCAAGAACTGTCTTTCTTATTTATATCCCTAGCACTTAACACAGTGCCTAGCACATAGTAGATGCTTAATAAATGTTTATTGAATTTACTTAATTGGAAGGAATGAGATGGATCCTTATCTCATCTTTATGGCATAGCATCTAAGTACTTAAAAGAGAAGTTAAACTGGAGAAACTGACAACAAAACTTTCATATTGGTAGCAATCTCAGCATAGCCTTCTCAAAACCATGCAAAGCTAACAAAAAGATAAATAAGAAAAAAAATGAACCTCAGCTGAGCCTGGCATCATCATAAAAAACTGTGAGATAGAGAGAGAGAGAGAGAGAGAGAGAGAGAGAGAGAGAGAGAGAGAGAGAGAGAGAGAGAGAGAGAGAGAGAGAGAGAAACCTCAGAAACATGCAGAAAAGCATAAATATTAAGCATATCCTTTCACACCTAAAACACAATTAAAAACTCATCATTAAGGGATTAAAGGATCTTATAAAAGATTTGAACTCAAATGGAGAGTACATATTACAGAAACAATAGCTAAGTTCATCAAAGAATGACAAAAACAATATACCAAAATTTTGAGAATGCACACCAAATTAGTCCTTGGGAAAAAATTTATACTGCTAAATATTTTCATCAACAAAAAAGAGAAAAATCAAAGAATTTGGCAAACAACTAAAGAAACTAGAAAAGCAACATCAAAAAGTTCCATCCACAAAAATAGCAACCCTAAAAATCAAAGGAAAGACAAAATTCAAAAAAATAAACTACTGAATTAATCGATCAAATTGGAGCTTGTTTTTAAAAACTAATAAGTTACACAAAATGTTACCTACCCAGATTTTAAAAAAATACATACTGCCAACATGAAAAAATGAAAAAGAATTCAAAACAAATTAAGAAATAAAAAATTATTAGAAACTTTTGTTCAAGTATATGCTAGTTTAAAAATAAACTTTAAAGAAATGGATATTTATTTAAACAAATTTTAATGCCCAGATTAACAGAAAGAAGAATTTATAAAAGTCAATCTCAAAAGAAAAAAAAATTGAAAAAGCTACAAACCAACCATTTAATAGTCATAGAACAATCCCAAGACTAGGTGAATTTACAAGTGAATTTTATCAAAAATTTAAAGAAAAATGAGAAAATAAGAGATATTGTTAAACTTCTTTTAGATAAATGATACTAAAAGAGAGGTCTGAAAAAGAAAATATGCAATATTTCTAATAAACATGTGAAAGTCAATAAGCAATAAAACATAAGGAAAGAAACTATAGGAACATATTTTTAAATATTAAAGTGACAAAATTGGATTTAGACTATAAATGCAGGATTGATTCAATATTAGCATAACTATAAACTTAAGAATTTATTTACTACAAAAACAATAAAATTCACATAATTCTTTTAATAGATATAAGAAAGGTATTTTTAAAAATATAACACTCATAGAAATCAAGGAATAGCATAAATTACCTTGATCTTAGCCTAAAAAGACTTCACATTTATTCTAAAGTCAGAACCTCTTACTAATTTGGGATCATGGGCAAGTGACTTAAATGAGCCTTGGCTTCCTCACTTGTAAATAAATATTTGCACAATTTACAAAGAAATCATGAAGCACTCTATTAAACATGAAGCACTATATAAATATGAGTTATTGCATCTTTCTCAAAGAATTACAATATCATAATAATAAAACATTAATATAACATTTTAAGGTTTGAACCCCACAAGTACAATAGGCCTCATTATTCCCACAGTAACTCTGAGAGGTTCAATTCAATGACAAGTCTTCCTGCTTCCAAGTCTAGTATTTTGGCCAATGCACCACAATGACTCATCAATATCCAATTGCTCCTTTTACAAATCATCCAAAAGAGAACACTCATTGAGTTCTCAAAATTTGAGTTTATTTGTTAAAGTTCCATTCAGAATTGCCTTTTCTTTTTCATGTTAAAATTCTAGGCCTCATATAAAAACTTCCTTGGTTGGAAGAGCTTTGGAGTTGCTTTTTAGTACTTTGGTAGCTGAAGAAAGCAAATTAAGATTAACAAATAAAGCCATTTCTTGTATTTCATTTAAGCCTGGAAGGTTCGCAACAAACTATATTTTTTAAAAAATCATGGAAGCAGCTGGGTAGCTCAGTGGACTGAGAGCCAGGCCTAGAGATGGGAGGTCCTAGGTTCAAATCTGGCCTCAGCCACTTCCTAGCTGTGTGACCCTGGGCAAGTCACTTGACCCCTATTGCCTAGCCCTTACCACTCTTGTGCCTTGGAACCAATACACAGTATTGACAAGATGGAAGGTAAGGGTTTATTAAAAGAAAAAAATCACATCTTTGGAAAATAATAAATGTTGGAGGGGAGGTGGCAAAATTGGGACACTAATACATTGCTGGTGGAGTTGTGAATTGATCCAACCATTCTGGAGGGCAATTTGGAACTATGCCCAAAGGGCTTTAAAAGAATGCCTGTCCTTTGATCCAGCAATAACGCTATTAGGTTATCCCAAAAAGAAAAAAAAATGGGGATGGACCTGTTTATACAAAAATATTTATAGCTGTGCTTTTTGTGGTAGCAAAAAATTAGAAGCTGAGGGGACATCCCTCAATTGGGAAATGGCTAAACAAATTGTGGTATATGATGGTAATGAAATACTATTGTGCTATAAGAAAATGATAAAATAGTATAGAAACAGGAGAACATTATACACAATACACTGAAATATTGTGGAATGATCAAATGTACTAACAGCAAGACAATGAACCAGGACAATTCTAAGGGACATATGAAAAGAATGCCATCCACATCTCGAGAAAGAACTGTTGGAGTAGAAATGCAGAAGAAAACATGATTTATCACTTGTTTATTTGGATATATGATTTGGGGGTTTTTAAAAACTCCAGTAAAAGATTAGAGTAGTAAAAATACTCTACAGTAAAAAGTACTCTACAGTAAAAGATTACTCTAGGGGCAGCTGGGTAGCTCATTGGATTGAGAGCCAGGCCTAGAGACAGGAGGTCCTAGGTTCAAATTTGGCCTCAGACACTTCCCAGCTGTGTGACCCTGGGCAAGTCACTTGACCCCCATTGCCTAGCCCTTACCACTCCTTCTGTCTTGGAGCCAATACGCAGTATTGACTCCAAGACGGAAGGTAAGGGTTTAAAAAAAAAAGATTACTGTATTACAAAAATTAACAATGGAAACAGATTTTGAGTGACAATTCAAGTAAATCCCAGTGGAATTGCTTGTTACCTACAGGAGAGGGAGGAAGACAACATGAATCATGTAACCCTGAAAAACTTTTGTGTAGATTTGTTACTGCAATAAAAGAAAGAAAATTTAAAAAATAAAAAGCAAAAAAAATCCACTTCTTTCCAATTGTCTGCAGATAATGAAATCAGGAACCCACTAGCCAACCAGCTCTTTTTAAGATGAGTAAAGAGGCCCAGGGATTTAAATGACTTCTTGAAAGTCACATAAGTAATTATCAGACCAAATTTTAACCCAGCACCAATGCTCTTCCCACTCTCTTATGATCTTTCTTTCTTATGCTTACCTATTGTGTCACATTTAACGTGCATTAGCTTCTTGACAATGTGTCACACACAAAAAAAGGAAATGAAAAGCAATGATCATATTTCTCTTCCAAAGTCATCTCATTTTATTATTTTAAAATCAAAATCAAAGTTTATCTACAAACCAAGTGGGGAAAATCTGCACATATTGTGGTATACAGATACAAATTAATATGCCATAAGAAGAAACAAATACAAGGAATTCAAGGGGGAAAAATGGGGAAATCTGCAGGCAGTTAAAAAGGGCAAAGAAAGTAGAACCAGTATAACAATCTCTTATACAAGGTGAATGAAAACAACACTAGAAGGCAGCTAAATCCAGATGCAACAACCAATACTGGGTTTTGAGAGTTGCTGATCAAAGAGGCGTCCTTACTGTCAACAAGCAAAGGACTATGAATTTAGTGCATACTCTGGTTTGGTCTATTTCTGTTACTCAGTTTTGCTTAACTATTTTTTTCTATTTTAAAGGGGAGAGCATATATTAGGAAATAATTGGCATCAATAAAACTTTTTAAATCAAGATTCAGATTTTTATTACAGATTGATACAATCTCTTGCACAGGCAAAAAACAACCAAGAGTGGGTTTTTTGGCAGAATAGGATAGTAAATGCCCTCCATGCTACTAGAACAAATCTTAATCTTAAACACAAACACGCACACCCTATTTAGAGCAAGTCAATGTTTAACCACAATCTCTCACAGCTGCATTAAACATTAGGAGGACTTTCTTTTATAAGGGTAATGAAACACTAGAATGAGTTATAGGTAGAAAAAAAGAATTCAGAGAAGGATTAAGTCAGCCTTGTAAAAATAAAAAAATACAACAAATATTTATGAAGGAAGACTCGTTTTCCCTTGCAAGATGATCTTTAGTTTCTAATTAATTTGCCATCATTATTAACATATGTCCCTTTGGAATTCTGTAGTCAAATAATTTTAAAGTTTCATTTCCTTCTGATCTATGCTCCTCTCTCCCAAAAAAGCAACTGACTTTGCCCAAATCCCAACATAAGGCACCATGGAAGAGGGATGGAGCCCAGGAAGATAGAATTATCAGCTGATCCAATGTCCAAAAGAATTCAGTCTGAAAAAAAAAATTGGGGAACTGGCTCACTTAGTTTAGTTTTATTTCATCTAGAAATATTGCTTTTTTTGAATTTAATTTGAAAAACTGAAATGGTTTTAAAGGCCCAACTTACATGTCTTTTTCTAATTTCACTTATAAAAACTATTACCCAATATATTAATTCTACTTTATCAAGACAAAAATACCTTTCATAAATCTGTTTTAAAAGACATTTTAAATTTTTGACTATTTTTATGATTTTAAATACAAAATATAAACAAACACCAAAAGCACAAGCAAGTTGCTACGTTTTCCTTTTCTAATAACCTAAGAGGTGACACCAAAAATTTTTAACTATCAAAGGTTCAAACTAAAGGTATTTGTAAATTTTCTCTATCCTTTTCCTCCAGTGAAAATCCTAAATTTCACAGCTTGCCCAAAGATTGGTATTACCAAACAGTGATTACCTGTTCCATATTCTATCTCCTTCTTGTGCTTACAATTATAAAAAAAATTTTAATTCAATAAACTGTATCATATTAATACAAGGCATTTAGACACTACTTTTTTTGTGAAACTAAAAATTTACTTGATCTTACTGCAAACACATGGATTGCTACAAACAAGAAAAGTATTTTCTAAAAAGTAGTCTTTATTATTAAGTCTTTATCAATAAACATCTCTTACCTCTACTTCTGTATTAACAGACATATTCACTAACCTTCAATAACTTGATTTCTCGGGTGGCAATTTTTTTAATTGTTTTATCATCTTCACTCTCCAGGAATTTCTTGACGGCCACAATTCTTCCGTTGGCTTTATTCCTACACTTCATCACTGCTCCATAGCTCCCCTCACCAACCAGTCCTAGGCGCTCATATTTCTCCATTTTAAAGTAACAAAATCAATCTTGCTCTGAAAACCAGAATTCAAAGTTAACAGTATCTGGCACATTCATTTTCATGAGCCTACCTGCTAATGATCTGTGACCAGCTTTTAGAGTCTCTTTCATGAGTGCTGTCTCCTCCCACCCAGTGGAATTTTACCCAAAGAACAGTCTGTGGAAGCATATTCCTCCCTAATCATGCAGTTCACCTGTCTGTCTGTCTGTCTGTCTCAGTCTCTTTCTCTCTCTCAGACATTTGCCAGGGACCTCTAATTTAACCCCTACCTGAAGAGGAATAATCCCTTCTACACAACACCCAATCGAGTGGACATCCAGCCTTGCTTGAAGACCTGCAGTGAAAAACTTTTCCTTCTGTTAGGGAGGGGCTGAAATCACCTCATTCTGGCTCTGGTGCCAAGACTAGGTGAGAACATTTGTTGATTGAATCAAACCATCAGAACAGACTGTTAATAGTCTGGTAAACCTTTCTGGGGATAAGGGAGTAATGTTCCCTATGGAGCATTTATGGAGTCATGCTTTAAGAGATGAGAGATGCCTAGACAGTCACTGGCTCTTACAGGTATCTAGGAAAGGTGAATCCAGGCTGAAGAAAGTATTTCTAAAAAGGTCACAGCCCTACTCCCCAATTTCCCCTCTGATTGCCTGACCTTTAACTTACCCTTCTATTAGCCAAATGTTTCCAGGAAACACCAGTAAATTTGCCTCAATAACAGATTGACTAGGGGTTTACCAGAGATAGATATAAATGTAAAGATTAAGCAGAGAATTCAGCCTCTGCCATGGTGTTAGGATTGTGGCTGAAATCAGAACTTTCCAACTAAAATAAACTCCTTAAAGCTGAAGAGGAAGCCAAGTGGAATTAGGTGTCATATTGCTGCCTAGGCCTAATACCTTATCTTTCTGAAACTCCACCAGTTGCTGCTTCTCATTATGCCTTAGTAACCAAACAGAATGCAGCTAATTCTTAATCCATACACCAATTCTTCTAATATTTGAAGATACATATCATACCCCCAATAAGGCTTCTCTTCTTTTCTACAGGTCACACATGGTTTCCTTCAACTCATCCTCCTAGAGAACCTTAACTACATCTCCTTCTCACCTTGTCCTTTCTAGACAGAACAGAACAAAAAGAACAAAGAACAAAAAGGACAGATTCAAGTCTCTCCAAGCCACAGCGCAGTGTGAGATCAGGAAGATGCAAGACTGATGGTGGGAAAAAAAGGCAGAAGAAATCCAGCGCTTTGCTGATACGAAAAACTACAAACATTTTTTCAGTGCCCTCAAGATTGTCTATGGGCCATTAAAACCCACCACCACTCCCTTGCTATCCTCTGACGGTGACACTCTCATAAAAGATAAAAAAGGCATCAGCAACAGGTGGAAAGAACACTTCAGTCAGCTTCTCAACCAACCCTCTTCAGTCAACCAAAGTGCCCTTGACCAGATCCCCAAAACCGCACCATTGAACAACTTGACGTCCCTCCTTCAATAGAAGAAGTCCAAAAAGCCATTAAACAAATGAGTGCAGGCAAGGCACCCAGTAAAGATGGGATTCCAACCGAGGTGTCCAAGGCCTTAAATGGAAAGGCTCTCCAGGCATTCCACATAGTGCTGACCAGCATATGGGAGGAGGAAGACATGCCCTCAGAACTCAGAGATGCCTCCATCATAGCCCTATAAAAGAACAAAGGCTCACAAGCAGCCTGTGACAACTACAGAGGCATCTCACTACTCTCCACTGTCGGAAAGATCCTAGCCCATGTTATACTCAACAGACTCCTGTCATCTGTTTCAGAGCAGAACCTGCCTGAATCACAATGTGGCTTCCAACCAGATCGCAGCACCATCGACATGGTCTTCACGGTGAGGCAAATGCAGGAAAAATGCCTTGAGTAGAACCTGAGTCTCTACGTTGTCTTCATAGACCTGACAAAGGCGTTCGACACAGTGAGCAGGGACGCATTGTGGGTGATCCTCAGCAAGCTCGTTTGCCCAGCAAAATTCATCAAACTGATCCAGCTCTTTCATGTCGACATAACAGGGGAAGTCCTATCTGGTGGAGAGACTTCCGATCGCTTCAACATCTCCAATGGCGTGAAACAAGGATGTGTCCTCGCTCCGGTACTATTCAACCTATTTTTCACCCAAGTATTACGACATGCTGTGATGGATCTAGACCTGGGCGTCTACATCAAATACCAACTGGATGGCTCACTATTTGACCTTCGCCGCCTGACTGCAAAAACAAAGACAACAGAGAGACTCATCCTGGAAGCTCTCTTTGCAGATGACTGTGCTCTCATGGCCCACCAAGAAAATCATCTCCAAACCATTGTGGACAGGTTCTCCACCGCAACAAAACTGTTTGGCCTGACTATCAGCCTCAGCAAAACAGAGGTGCTGTTCCAACCTGCACCAGGGAGGCCAACGAACCGGCCATGCATTACAATCGACAGCACGCAGCTTTCTAACGTCAACACCTTCAAGTACCTGGGCAGCACCATCGCCAACGACGGGTCCCTAGACCATGAGATCAATGCCAGGATCCAAAAGGCCAGCCAGGCACTCAGGCGGCTGCGCTGCAAAGTCCTCCAACACAGCGGTGTAAGCACTGCAACGAAGCTCAAAGTGTATAACACAGTGGTCCTCAGCTCACTCCTGTATGGTTGTGAGACATGGACACTGTACCGGAAGCACATGAAGCAGCTGGAGCAATTCCACCAACGCTCCCTCCGGTCAATCATGAGGATCCGATGGCAGGACCGAATCACCAACCAGGAAGTCCTCGACAGAACCAACTCCACCAGCATCGAAGTCATGGTTCTCAAAACCCAGCTACGATGGTCTGGACACGTCATCCGCATGGACCCACAGCGAATACCAAGACAGGTATTCTATGGGGAACTGTCAGCTGGACTCAGGAAACAAGGCCGACCAAAGAAAAGATTCAAGGATCAGCTAAAGTCCAACTTGAAGTGGGCTGGCATTACACCAAAGCAACTAGAACTCGCTGCCTCTGTCAGAAGCAGCTGGCGAACCCACATTAACCATGCTGCAGCCACCTTTGAAGATGAGCGACGTCGACGTCTTGCCGCTGCACGTGAACGCCGACACCAGGCCACAACCGCACCTCCCATAACAACTGGCGTCCCATGCCCCATGTGCCACAAACTGTGTGCCTCAGCCTTCAGACTCCAAAGCCATATGAGGGTACATCAATAGATGAAAACGCACAAAGACAATAGTCATTCTCGATTACCGAGAGACTACTATTACTACTACTACTACCCAGAACATCCTCTAGACGGGACATGATCAGTGCAGAGGCAAAGAAACCTGTTACTTCCCTAGTTCTGGACATTTCAGGTGCCTTTGCCTATGCAGCAGTCAGAGATCAAGGGAATCTTTTTGGAAATATCTGGCACTCAACCCTATGGAGCTTGTAGTCCACCAAAACACCCATAGCCCTTCCACACAGACTGCTGACAAGCCACACTCTAGGTTCTCGAGATTTTAAATCCACATGTACAGCTTCTAATCTTGTTTTCCAGTTTCAGCTATATGCTCAGGACACCCATGTACATTTAAAAATAACCTAGGAAAAGTGAGTTTAAAGCCATTAACCTGGGGTAAGGTAAGATGTCATTTTCTCAAGAAAGAAAAGGTCTTCATATTTCGGTTGGACAGAAGAAGAGAAAAGAGCAGTTGGGTGGCTCAGAGGATAGAGTTGCCAGGCCTAGAGTTAGGAGGTCTTGGATTCAAATATGGCGAAAGAAAGAAAGAAAGGAAAGAAAGGAAAGAAAGGGAAGAAAGGGAAGAAAGGAAGAAAGGAAAGAAAGGAAAGAAAGGAAAGAAAGGAAAGAAAGGAAGAAAGAAAGAAAGAAAGAAAGAAAGAAAGAAAGAAAGAAAGAAAGAAAGAAAGAAAGAAAGAAAGAAAGAAAGAAAGAAAGAAAGAAAGAAAGAAAGAAAGAAAGAAAGAAAGAAAGAAAGAAAGAAAGAAAGAAAGAAAGAAAGAAAGAAAGAAAGGAGGGAGGGAGGGAGGGAGGGAGGGAGGGAGGGAGGGAGGGAGGGAGGGAGGGAGGTAGGGAGGAAGGGAGGAAGGGAGGAAGGAAGGAAGGAAGGAAGGAAGGAAGGAAGGAAGGAAGGAAGGAAGGAAGGAAGGAAGGAAGGAAGGAAGGAAGGAGAGTTTAGAAATAGTTTGTATGGTGAGTGACCTAGAGAATTCCTTCAAAGGGATTTAAAGGTCCACCTGGCCTAGATAAAGTGGGATAATATGAACTTGTACTATACTCAGAAAGGCTAAGTTTGACAGCATCTGAATAGGAGCCAAAGAGATGGTCAGTGGGCAAATGGGTAAGTGGGCAAGGGATTCATCATCAGAGGACACTATAGAATTGAAATGGCTAACTATCTGAACTGATTGGAGGAGGAAAAAACAGAAGTTAGAGAGTAACTGTGAAAGTACAACAGAGAGAGCCTTGGAGACCTTGATAAGGGTGAAGAACAGGTTTAGAAAGGATGAGGAAGAAGTTATGGCTAGATAGAATAATATCAGAGTTTGGACATTTGGGTGTGATGGTGAAATCCAGACTAAGGTGAAGCAGATCAGACTACTATAAGAAGTTGGGAGGTTAGGAAATTTGAAAGAGTGTCTACATGAATATTCAAGTCCTCTAGGTTAAGGATGAGGGGAAAGGTGAGCCAAGTGCTGAATTCCTGAAGAAAACAATGGGAATAACCTGGATAATAATATATTAATGCAACATATAACACTATTATAAAACTAGAGCCATTATAATTTAGATTGGGGTAGAATTTTGGATAGCATGTACTTTATTTTTTTGTAAAAATATTTAACACTTAAAGAAGAAAATGTGGTTTAGTGGTGGAGGTAAAAGGAAAATCTGGCAGTGACCGTGAGAACCTTCCAGGGCCAGTGTGTGTATATATATATATATGTATTGGGGGAAGGGTTGGGGTTAGAAAGTTTAGCCACATTTCATTGAAGGCTAGTGGATAGACAGTGTTAAAGTTGAAAAAGACCTAGGATGAAGGGGAGCGTGTTCACTGGGATACAGAGTACATTAAAGGGAGCTGTATGAGATTAGGCTGACAGGTGGACTGGCACCAAGACTATGTAAAATACCAGGGTCAACAGTTTACACTTTATTCAGTAGGCAATGAGCAGTCACTGAGTAGAGAAGCAGCATGATCTTGGCATTAGAAAGATTACTCAAGCAGCAAGACAGAACATGAATTGGAGAGAGAATGGACAAGCAGCAGGGAGACCAGTTAAAAAAACTATTATAATAGTGTCCTCCTGAGGAGAAATATAACAATAGCAACATTGCAATGAAAAAGATCCCATATACAAGAGATCTGGAAGAAAGAAATACAGGATACACCAGCTCAATGGATATGCAGTATGAAAGGGAAGAGGCAATAATGGGACAACTGTCCTCACAGCAGCACAAATTGAGAAATTATTAAAAGGATAGATTTAGAGGGGAAGATGACTTCATTCTGATGTGCCACATTAAATCCACATGAAAATATCCAGTCCCCATCTGGAAATGTGGAGCTGGAACTCTGGGGAAGGGGAAAGATGTGAGAAATTTGGGATCCATCTGTACAGAAATAATCAACCATTGAAGTAATAAGAATAGATGAAAATATTTATTTTTATTATCTTAATTTTTAATAAGTTGTTCAGATTGATAGACCTTTATAGCTCACACAGAGGTCTCTTCATAGCAATCTGATAAAATGAATAATGCAAATATTAATATCATGTCATGGATGAGGAAACTGAGACACCCCCCCAAAAAAATAAAAGGTTAAATGATTTGCTCAGGGAAATAAACGTGGGAGCCAGTGTTTTAAACTAGGACTTCTGCCTACAAGACCAGTGCCTTTCTTCACCATATTATGTTACCTTTTGAATAATAGAAATACTAACTAGTTAAAGGAAATCACAATTGATTCATCCCTATTATACTAAGAATTGATAACAATATAATCACAGAACTCAGAAAAAGCTTGGAAAGAAGGATTTAGCAAACTGATAGAGTACAAAGTAATCAGAACCTAAAAGCATAATTTATACAGTAAGAATGACAATGTAAAGGAAAATAATAATGAAGACTTCAGAACTCTAATACTCCCTAATCATTACTTCAGAGGATTGGTGGTAAAGTGTACATCCTACCTCTCAGCAGAGAGGTGGTGGAGAATGTAGCCATAGACGTGCAGAGAGCATGGGCTGGGAGTGCACACCTGAACTGCATTCTGTGCACACCTGGACCACGCTCTATGCACACCTACCAATGAAGTATACTCTTGAAAGAGGCAGGCATGACCAATCCATTGACTTCTTTTGTTTGTCTGAACTTAATGTTTGTTTATTACAAAGGAGAATTCTTTGGGGGTGGCAAGGTAGAAATGTTAAGACAGTACTAAATCAATAAAATATTTAAAATTTAAAAACTATATTTTCCTAAAAATAATAAACAGTATATGTCTAAAACCATCAGCAAACATCATCTGCAATGGGGATAAACTAGATGCCTTCCCAATAAGATCAGGAGTGAAACAAGGATGCCCATTATCACCTCTATTATTTAACATTGTACTAGAAACACTAGCAGTAGCAATTAGAGAAGAAAAAGAAATTGAAGGTATTAAAATTGGCAATAAGGAGAACAAGCTGTCGCTCTTTGCGGATGATATGATGATTTACTTAAAGAATCCCAGGGAATCAACCAAAAAGCTAGTAGAAATAATCAACAACTTGAGCAAAGTTGCAGCATACAAAATAAACCCACATAAGTCATCAGCATTTCTATATATCTCCAACACATTTCAGCAGCAAGAATTAGAAAGAGAAGTTCCATTTAAAGTCACCTTAGACAATATACAATACTTAGGAATCTATCTCCCGAGACAAACACAGGAACTATATGAACACAACTAAAAAACACTCTCCACACAATTAAAACTAGATCTAAACAATTGGAAAAACATTGATTGCTCATGGATAGGATGAGCTAAAACATAATAAAAATGACAATCCCATCCAAATTAATTAACTTATTTAGTGCCATACCCATTGAACTACCAAAAAACTTTTTTACTGAATTAGAAAAAAAACATAACAAAGTTCATTTGGAAGAAGAAAAGATCAAGGATATCCAGGGAAATCATGAAAAAAAAAAATGCAAAGGAAGGAGGACTTGCAGTCCCAGATCTCAAACTATACTATAAAGCAGTGATCATCAAAACAATATGGTACTGTCTAAGAGACATTCAAATCTAGCCTAAGCCACTTACTAGCTATGTGATCTTGGGCAAGTCACTTAACCCTGTTTGCCTCAAAAAAAAATAATTACCCAAAGTAAAAGATATTATTAATTAACATGGGAAGAAAGCACTAGAAATGTTTATAATCAAGTTTATTTTGAAAGAAAAATCATCCTTAGAGATATGAAACACTTTCAGACAGTTGTTTTTCAGTCATGTCCCACTCTCCATGATTTTATTTGGGGTTTTCTTGGCAAAGATATTGGAGTGGTTTGCCATTTCCTTCTTCAACCATTTTACAGATGAGAAAACTAAGGCAAAGAAGGTTAAGTGACTTGCTCAGGGTCCCACAGTTGCTATCTAAGGCTGGATTTGAACTCAAGAAGATGAGTCAATTCTAACACTCTAACCACTGCACCATATAGCTTCCATGGAACCATTAGGTTTTCTAGATTATATTCTTACAATTAGTCTTGTTTACTAAAATTCAGTACATATTTTCCAGGGTTTTACCTGGTTAAAATTTCTCTTTATGTAACATACACTTCACTGAATTTTCAACACATATGAATGATAGAAAAGGTGAACACAATCTTTTCCCCATACTAGGTAAAAAGCTCATCTTTTTTCTAGTAATATTTTTCTCAACACATCCTTTACACTGTTTCTTGTGTACAATTTGTTATTTGTGATATTATGCAGTATGTTCAGGGTCATCAATCCTTCTGGCCCACAATTTAAGATCCTTACAAATTATGATATTCCATGACTCACGGTAATTACCAGAAGACTGGTGTTAAAAATACAAACCTTGACTTCAAGGAAAAGTTTGGGATTATTAAAAGAACTGAAAAGTTTTCCAAAGCCAAGACAACCTACTATACTCCTATTTTGCAATTATATACCCAGATAATTATCTATTTGCTGTATTGATACATATTAATGGGACAGTTTTATGGGCTTTCTGGATAATTGCATATCGCAGTCTGGATCAAAGATGTCAAACATGTAGCCAGACTCAATAAATCCATATGCAGGCAATAGTATTCCTTATGTCTGGATTGATTACTGGCCCCATTTCTGTGAGTCTGACATCCTTGGTCTAGAATGTTAATCATTTGTACTTACCTTTTGCTGTGGGGATTTAGATCTAACTCTTTTGCATAATCACAAATTTGATTTAGGGGTCTTTGCAATGGTCCAGGGAAGCATAATGTCAACTGCAAAACCATTAAGATGAACTCAACTATCCATAAATAATTCTTTACAAGAATCACTACATAATAAATATCCAAAATATTAACCACCAAATGAAAAATGCTTCAAAGCAAAAGGTTCCATCTCATATCCATCAGTTTTGCAAAGATGACCAAAAAGGAAAATGACAGTTGTTGGAGAACCTGTGAATTGGTCTGGTCATTTGGAAAAGCAATCTGGAACTAAGGGAAAAAAAAGAAAAATCACTAAATTCTGCATGCTCTTTGATCCAGAGATATAACTGACAAGGTCTCCAAAGAGATTAAAGAAAGAGGAAAAGAATCCATATCTACACAAATATTTAAAGAAACTCTAATAGTAAAGAACTTGAAACTAAGGGAGTAATTATGAATGTGGAAGTGACTAAACAAATTCTGGTATATGAATATAATGAAATAATGAAAAGAAAGAAAAACCTTGGAAGATTGCTTAAATTGAATCAGAGTGAAATGAGAATAACCCAGTGAACAATTTCTATAACAACAATATTACAAAGACAGAGAAACAATATATATACATATATATGTATATATATTCCCTTCCACCTTAAAATCAATACTATGCATTGGGCAATGATCCAGGACAATTCTGAGGGACTTAAGAGAAAGAACACTATCCACATCCAGAGAAAGAACTGTGGGAGTAGAAATACAGAAGAAAAACATTTGCTTGATCACATGAGTCAATGGGGACATGATTAGGGATGTAGACTCTAAACAATTACCCTAATGCAAATATTAATAATATGGAAATAGGTCTTGATCAATGATACATGTAAGACCCAGTAGAATTGCTCATTGGCTATGAGAGGAGGTGGGAGGAGGAGAGGGAAAGAACATGATTCATGTAACTATGAAAAAATATTCTAAATTAAATAAATAGATTTTAAACCATTACAATAAATAAATAAAAAATTTTTTCAATACTATGCATAGGTTCCAAGATAGAAGAGCAGTAGGGGCTAGGGCAATGGTAGTTAAGTGATTTGCCCAGGGTCACACAGCTAGGAAGTGTCAAATTTGAACCCAGGACCTCCCATCTCTAGGTCTGTCTCTTAATCCCATGAGCCACCCAGCTGCCCCTGAGACATATATTTTTTGACATGACCAATGAGGAATTTATTTTTCTTGACTATGCAATTCTGTTAGAAGGGATTTTTTTCCTTTTTTTTCCTGACTAATGAGAAAAGTAGGAGAAAAAGGAAGGGAAGGGATATAATTAGCCTTCCTTCCTCTCCCTCTTAAAAAGGCAAGAGAGGGGGCAGCTGGGTAGCTCAGTGGATTGAGAACCAGGCCTAGAGATGGGAGGTCCTAGGTTCAAATCTGGCCTCAGACACTTCCTAGCTGTGTGACCCTGGGCAAGTCACTTGACCCCCTTTGCCTAGCCCTTACCACTCTCTGCCTTGGAGCCAATACACAGTATTGACTCCAAGACGGAAGGTAAGGATTTAAAAAAAATAAAAAAGGCAAGAGAACAGAGGAATTATAGACAAATAGGACCATTTTAAAACTTATATGTTGAACTTATTCCATACTAAAAAGATAAGCAAATTCTACCCAACAAAGATTGTTTTGTGTGCAATCAATATCTATTTCTACAATGTATAAACATTTATTTTATGTGGTGTCATTCATGAAATTCAAAACAAAACACATGAAAATTTTTTTCAATTTTTCTTCCATTTAGACTCTTCTCTAGATATCTTCCATGAGACTAACCAATACCTTTCATGAGATTTATCTACAAGGACTATTGCAGTAGTCTCTTAGCCTGTCTAATTCTCTTTCCCTTTCTGATCCATCATCCAGAAAAATGCCAAAACAAACAACTACTCTGAACATGCCATTCTTCTCAGTAAACTTTACTAGTTCCCTATTACCTTCAGTTTCAAATATCTGTTATTTAAAGCTCCTTAAAATCTGTCTCCAACCCACTTTCCTGGGCTTATTACGCATTCCTCTCATTCATGCACTTGATAGCTCTGCCAGACTGATTTTCTCGCTGTTCTTCACATACAGAGCTCCATCTCCCACCTACACGCCTGTCTTCCAAGCTTCAATTCCTCAATTCTACTTCTCAGAATCCCTAGTTTTCTTCAAATTTGATCTTTGTATCCCCTCCTCTACGAGACCTTTTCTGATCCAGTGCCTTCTACCTGAAATATAATCATTTTCATGTTTGGCTACAAGGGACCCACTATACCCAGCCCTCATGGAACCTTCTCTAGATGTATTCATAACATGTGATGTTGGTGAAGTATATATAGCCTTCTATCTCTGCCTCTCTCTCATTTCTTTGTCCTGAGTCATATTTTCCAACACATTTTTTACTATCCTCTTCCATGGCCATCTTTTTGCAATACTTAATGGCTAAATCCTCATACAATGATGTTCCTTCTCTTAAAACTAACTCCTTTGTTACTCTAAAAAGAGCCTGCATGCTAGTCTTCCATTTAGCTGAAATTCTCTATTTCTTTTGGTTTCATTTATAATAAATACATAAAGATTTCTTTATCTCAGTTCCTCTAGCGGTATTTCCACTCACTTGTCACTAAACAAAGAACTTACATTTTGAGAACCAATGGTTATAGATTGTCTAAAAACTGTCCTCTTATAACATTTATATTTTCTAGTCCTACCCTTAGGACTAGAAACACCTTAGACATGTTTTTCTCCTCTTATAGCAGGGGGGATGCTGGTAAATATTTAACAATTAGCTCTTCAAAAAATGTACACACTGTGTAAATTGAAAATCTTTTGCCTAAAAAACTATATTTCCCAGGAGACCACTGACTTCTTGTAGTTACAGACTGCCTGTAGACAGGAGATATTAGGCAGTGATATGGAAGGTCCTGGCTCTTTTTTTGACTTCCTGGCAAGGATTATAAGTCCAGGTATTTTAACAGGATAATTAACCATGGGCACATGGTTTTACTTTGTATCCCTTTTATTCCTTTATTCCTAATAATCTTTAATAAATCTCCTAAAATATAATATTATTGAGACTAAATTTAATTTTTGCATTGATGGCAACCACTAGTTGGAGGACTTCTCAACTTTTTTAGGATAGCCTAGATAAATTTTTTTTAAGTCACGTTTCTCTTGCCATGGGTTTCCCCCTTCTCTCTCCCCACCCCCAAACTCCAAGAGAACTCCAAACTCTCTATTGGAGTTGCTGCCCTGCTCCTGCCAATTTGTTTGTTTGTTTTTTCCCTACTTTTTGCCCAGTCACCCTCCCTGCTGGTCCAACTGTTTTAGTTTGAAGGACTTAGCCGGAGGCTCATGCCTATCTGCTTGAGCCAGTGTTCCTCAATGCTGCTTCTGGCATTGCTGCTTCTGATCCTGCTTACTCCTGCTGCTAAATCCCAGTGGCCTGCATCTGTTCCTGATACTGATTCCTCCTGCTCTGGCCCCCAACCCTGATAGCTTCCCCTGTTGCTGATCCATTTGGTGCTGCTGATTGCTGCCACCAAGAAGCTAGGAGTCCTTGAAGCCGCTCTCCCGGCAGCTGGTAAAAAACCAGGGTGTGTTTTCCTTAGGCAACAATTAGCCTCCTAACTCCCTGTCCATGTGGCAGGGAAAATAAACTGCTCCCTAGCATTTTACCCCAGGGGGTAAAGGGAAGGAAGGTTACTCTTTGAAACAGGAAGTAAAATTACAAGCGTGGTTCACTCAATGAAAGAGCAATACCTTGCCTAATTCAAACAGCTTCCAGTTTTAGGGTGTTTTTTCTTTCTACCATTACTAGGTGCACTGATTCTTTCAATTGCCTTGCCTGAAATTCAAGGGAGAAATTCATCCCCCCTACACAACCCCTCACCATTTGGGCCTGTCTAGTCTCTAAAATGCATTCAATTTGCACACCATGTTCAGGGAGGAATTCTCCTTCACTGTGACAAAAGGAATCTAAACAAATAGAGAAAGGAACTTTAAAGAGTCTGGAGGTGAACATTTTAAGCCTTTTCAGACTCTATTGTTTTATGAAAATCTCTGTATTTTATTGTATTTTTCTGATTGTTTTGTTTACAATTTAATGTGGCTGGTTTTAAGTTCATATATTAATCTAATCAATACTATTCTGTTACATTGAATCATTTTAATCTACTGTGTTTTAACTATTATATTCTGTTACCTTTCCCCTATAATGATATTGAACAAAATATCATTGTATAAGCCCATAAAAAAAGTTTTGTTTATTTTTCCATTTTGGCTTTGTTAATTGTCACATAGGTGATGGATGGACTATCAACCTCATTAGCAACCTTTGGAAAATTTAATGAGCTAAATATCTCAAATTGATTTTAAGGGGTCTTCAGAGATGATTTTTAGATTTTTTTTTTCCAACAACTCTAACAGATCATTTTACCTGCCTCTGAATTAAAGGGTCTATTTTAGTAGCTAAAGTGAAGTGCAATTGTATCCCCAGCTCCACATTTATAAAAATGTAAATGGATGGGACAGAACAGTTTCATACTAGAGGAGCTGGGAAGTTGTTCCTAGGGTTATAAAGGATAATTTTAGGGTTGTGACCTAATCTAAATTAATTTGGTCGCCAGAGAATATCCCAAATAAAATACCCAAGTCAGTTTGGAAATTTTATGGTGTTTTAATTAATATAGAGGGAAGGAATTAAGGAGAAGAGAGGGGGAGAGGGTATAGGATTTCTCCCGCTTGGCCTATACCAGGGGGGAGTTCGAAGACCTCCACCACAAGGTCTTTGAAGAAGATTAGAGGCTTTCCTAAGAGGATAGTGTTTGGAAGGTAAACGAGAAAAGAATCAGCCTAAACTCCGAGAGAGCTCAATGAAGATGCCTCACCTGAACTAGGCTACCAAGCTTCTACCAGTATAGTATCGAGGAAAACTCAGCACCAAACCCTGACAATAGCTGCCACCATGCCAAGATGCCAAAATGCTCAGCAAGCTGCCACCAGAGTCACCTCTCTGCAGAAGAGCCCCATGAGAGGAAGTGACAAGAAATATACAGACAGTTTTTACATCACTTACCTGTCATAGGCCATTCTTCTCAATACTTAATCCTTAAGTAGAGGTGTAAACATTCCTGTTTTGTTAGACTAAGCAGGGTGGAGTAGATCTAAAATTCACAATATCTCAAGCCAAGGTTGAAAGATTGCTATACCTGACAAGTATCCATTAACTTCTAAGGGTTTTGTTTTTTTATGTCATATACCAGACTCACATGAATCCTAATGATAGTGGATTTGTTTGTTCTTGTAATTAAAAGGGCTATTATAACTTTGGGGATATTGATACTTCTTGAATGTGCATTACCTGTTGTACTATTCTTTATTAAAAAAAAACTGTTACTTTGTGAAAAATCATTTGCACTCACACAGTGGATTATAGCCAAGTTTGAAGGAGGAAATGGATATCATTTTTTGGGTGAGAAACCATTGTATTCTACCTTTTCTCAGCTGATACTGTGTCAATGATTATAAGCTATATACTTTTGATTTTTAAAACTTTTTTATTGTTTTTGCTTGCATGTGCAATATACTATTTCAGTTTTATTTTTTCACTCCTTTTTGTATTTGAAGCACATCACCAGTATTGAAAAGATTTTCTTTAACTTTTTTGATTTTGCAGTAATATAAGTTTAAAATACATTTGCCCTAATGTCAATGCATACCCAAAAAGGTTTACACTATAAAAATGATGCTGTTGATTAAAAAAATTTTATGGGACTTTGCTTAATGATTCTGTCTGATTCCAGGAGAAGGAAAAAAAATACCAAAAAAAATACCAAAAAAAAAAGCCATTGCACAGTGCCAAAGAAGCATAAAGCTATTTGCATAGTGCCAATCAAGCACAAGGTCAAAGAGGCCAAACCAATCCTACGTGAATTGATGACATTCTGCACAAAGAGCACAAGGACTTGACCATGTGTGAGACTGAAGGTTGCAGTTGTTTAACATGTGTTAAATGCAGTACTTCCTTGTGACAGATACTCTATATCACATACATAACATCGATTATTCTGGCTCCATCCTGGCTCCCATTTGCTGCCATAAATCTAGTCCTTATTCTGTCTTTTATAGTGTGGCAAACTTTCTGTAGTCCTGGCTACTGATTAGGTAAATGCATAATTGCTTAAATCACTTTAATTGGGCCCTGATTCAAGGATCTGTTATAGATTTAATTTCCTTTACTTAAAATTTTTAGACATAAGACTTTGGTAGACATAAGACTAATTGATGCATATACCTCATAACTCAGCCATTCATCCCTAAGGGATCCCTGTGTTTTTCGATATCCTCTTCAAGGGGGGATGTATAATTATTCTAAAATGCAAAGTTTAAATTCTTTTTGAGAGTAATTTTAGGATAAGAAAAATGCTACCTCTCTAAATCCAGAAAGTAAACTGTTTGGAGAAGGCGCCATGAAGATGCCTACACAGACAACATGCTGCATCAGAAGATTCAGAATGAACTTTGGGATGTATTAATTTGAAACTTGTGGGGTTGAATGCATTTGTTTTTGTATGTATACTCTTATGCCAAAGGGGATTGCCCCCTAATTGGCTTTTTTGTCAATGTGCCTAGCAATCATGGGTTTGTTCTTTTCCCTTTTATCCCCAAATTATTGTAAATTAAAAGCTGATTTTGTTAAATGATCAAATTGGGGAGACTACCCCACAAAATGATCATGGTGGGGGAATGTGTAATTGAAAAGCTGTTACCCTAAAAAACTACATTTCCCAGGAGCCCATTGATTTCTTATCGTTACATACTGCATGCAGACAGGGAATATTAGGCAGTGATGTTGGAGGGTCCCAGTTCTTTTTTTGGCTTCCTGGCAAGGATGGTAAGTTTTAACAGGCTAATTAGCCATGGGCATGTGGTTTTGTTTTGTATCCCTTTTATTCCTTTATTTCTAATTATCTTTCATAAATCTCCTAAAATATAATATTTTATTGAGATTAATTTTAACTTTTATAACACTACACTTCTACATTTATTCAATATTATTAACACTTCCTCCATCACTCTCTAAAATCTAGATAATCAACAAAACAATAAATCAAGCCCTGATTTGGAGTATTTACCATTTCTGAAGTATAAATGCTCACACTGAAAATTTAAGTGATCACATCTCACAGTTTCCATGATACTCCAGTTAATAACAGACCATATATACTATGTGGTCCTTAACATGCCCAAGAAGAGGCCTAGACCGATCTGATAAAAATGCTATCTTTCACAATGCAACAGTATCAGGGTGGGTGAATGAGTCAGAAAGGAAAGGAACCAACCAAGAAACTTATCTACTGTAATTTATTTGGTAAAATCTCATCAATCTGAACACCATTGATACAGAATTGGTGATCACCCAGATGGGATGGATTAAACATAGAACCATTACACTACCACTATGATCACTATTTCTGTTGTTATTATGCTAAAAAAGGAGAAAAGTTCACTAAACACATTGATCCAGTAAGAATGTTAATACCAGGCTGTGTAATGTAGTGAAAAGGGCAGCAGATTTGGAATTAGAAGACTGTTGGGGAAAAGTATTCTAACCTATTCTACCCCTCACTTCCCTGACCTGTAAAATGGGAATAAGAATACTTTTTTTTTCTTTTAAACCCTTGCCTTCTGCTTTAGAGTCAATACTATGTATTGGTTCCAAGGCAAATGAGTGGTAAGGGCTAGGCAATGGAGGTTAAGTTACTCTGTGGCCAGATTTGAACCCAGGACCTCCTGTCTCCAGGTCTGGCTCTCTGCTAATTAATCTGCCACCTAAGGATATTTACATTTAAAATATATTAGAATCCAACATCTAAATTGACTGCCTCTGCTGGTATTGTACATTTTATGTAAATCTTTATACTATGAATTTAATAAAAACCAAGTTTTTAACACATGTAGATGTGGCCCTGTGAAAAATCCCAGGGGTTTCTCTATTACACATGATGTGCATGATTTTCAATCTGAAGCACACATTTAACATAAGATAATTAATTCTTCTAGGAATTTGTATTTATACAAATTATTTTTACCATGAATTTTTAGTAAAAAAGGAACTAAATGCATTGTATGTATAAAAGAACATATTCTAGAAATCTTTGCATGCTCAATGAAAATTAAAAATCAAATCTCTTTTTCCTTCTAGCTAAAAATATATATATATGCCTATAGGAAAGAAAATAGCAAATACCCTATTATTCGTTACTTATACCAAAGAAATTGTAGTCTTTAAGACAATACTAGAAAAGCCAATCTGGTATTTAAATATCTAAGAAAGAAGCAGCCAGGCCTGGCATGAATCCCCACTCTCATTCTGGACCTGACAAGGAATGTGAGCAAGAAGACCAAAAAGAAAGGAAAATCCTTGATGTTACTATGGAAATGCATGACTGATACAGAAGACAGGTTAACTGAATGTCAAGGAAGAACAAGAGTTTGGCAGACAGGGCTTTGGCTTCGTTTGTATCTTTCAGGCTGCCAGGAGCATGATGAATATATATGGATTGTCATGGTAAAAGGGAATGCCCTCATCAGTGGGATCATGGTTATGTGTGAGTAATCTCATAGCTATTTTTTTTTAAAATCCTTACCTTCCATTTTAGAATCAATACTGCATATTGGTTCCAAGGCAGAAGAGCAGTAAGGGCTAGGCAATGAGGTCAAATGATTTGCCCAGGGTCACACAGATACGAAGTGTCTGAGGCCAGATTTCAACGTAGGGCCTCCTATCTCTAGGCCTGTCTCTCAATCCACTGAGCCACACAGCTGCCCCCTCTCATAGCTATTTAAAATTAACATCTCTGAATAATGAGAGGCAGAAAAGAGTTGTGGATAGAAAACTGACTTAAGTTCCATTTCTTACTCTTATCTTATTAACAGTGGAGCCCTGGGAAAGTTATTTATTATTCTGGAAAAATCCCTAAGCTTCTAAATTGCAGTGGTCCTGAGATATGTTGGGGGTGGGGGTGGGGAGGATATCCTTTACCTCTAACAGATTCATAAGTGTAAAATCCCAGCTCCTTCGATATGAGACTGTAATGTCCCATCGGGAGGTGGGAATTATAATTATACTTCACTTCAGCTACTAAAAAGGACCTTACCTCCTGTTAAAGGCAGGCAAAATGATCAGTTGTTGAAAAAAATCTAAAAATTATGTCTAAAAACCCCTTAAAATCAATTTGAAATATTTAGCTCATTAAATTTTCCAAAGGTTTATACAATTGTAACCAGTTTTGATGAAGTTCATCCATCCTCTATGTGACAATTTACAAAGTCAAAATAGAAAAAAAGACTTTAAAAAAAAATATGGGCTTATTCAATAATATATGTTCAGTATAGTTATAGGGGGAAAGCAACAGAATATAACAGTAGTTAAAACCCAGTACATTAAAATGATTCAGTGTAACAGAATAGTATTGAATACATTAATATATGAACTTAAAACCAACAAAATTAAATCTTAAACAAAACAATCAGCAAAATGCAATAAAAGACAGAGACTTTTATAAAGCATTGGAGTCTGAAAAGTCTTAAAAATATAACCTCCAGTCTCTTTAAAGTTCGTTTTTGTTTTTGTTTTTATCTGTTTTCCTTTTGTCAGTACTGTGGCATATCCCATAGCGAGGGAGAACATGGGTTTTAGAAATCCCAAACTGGGCAGGCCCAAATGGCAAAGAGTTGCAGGGAGATGAATTTCTCCCCTGAATCTCAGGTAAGTAAAAAGATCAGTGCAGTCAAAAAACATCCTTTGAAATAGGCAATGCACTGCTCTCTCATAGAATGCACCATGCTTGTAATCAACTTCCTGTTTGGAAAAGTCTCTTCCTTCTCCTCATTTCCCTCCCCCCACCCCGAGGTCCCCAGCCATGTGGAGGCTAATTGTAGCCTATGGAAAGAACACCCCAGTTTTTACCAGTTGGTTTGTGATTCTGAAGACACAGGGGCAGCTATCAGCAACCTAGGTCCTGGAGCTGGGGCTGGAGCTGGGTGAGTGATCTGGGTCAAGAAGGTCAGTAGTGGTTGGCTGGAGGCAGGAGCAGGCAGCAGGCAGAAGAGAGCTGAATCAGGAGAAGCCACTTTGCGATGTTGGGTGGGTGGGTGGGGTGGGCGAAAAGTCTTGGTAGGAGAAACATGGCTTAAAAAAATTATCTAGGTTATCTTTAAAAAATTGAGAAGTTCTCATCCCGTCATGGTCGCCATTATTGTAAAAATTAAATTATATCTCTAATAATAAAAATATTATATTTTATGAGGTTTATTAAGAATCATTAGAAATCAAGGAATAAAGAAGATACAAAATAAAAACCACATGCCCATGGCTGATTAGCCCATTTAAAATCCCCACACTTAGCTAACCACTATACTTGCTGCATCATTTAATAAATTTAAATACCAATTGTGATCTCGCCAATGTGAAGACTCAGGAGAGATTATAGGGAATTCTGGGAAATACCAAGGACTTCTGGGGAATGAAGTCTAGAGTTCAAAATCTCCATTTATACATAAGTCAAAAAATATGCCAAAATACCTTCAATATGTAGATTTCAAGTAATAACTAGATTGCCCTCAATACATAAAAGTTACCAAAAAAATTCACTTGTTATAAGAAAATCTAGTCTTGTGCATTCCATGCCTTCAAGTTTTCTCTACTGTTTAGTACAGACATATATTGAGACTGGAAGGTTACTGAAATCAGAGGTTAAACTGACCCTTTTATTTGGGGGGGGATTGCTATTGTTCAGTAGTCTTGATCCATGGCAAAGATACCGGAGTGGTTTACCATTCCCTTCTCTAGGCAGTGAGGTAGGAAGAGACATTAGGAATATTCTTAATAAATACCAGTTGTGTTATACACAGAGACTGATACACTGTAGTAAAATCAAATGTAATGGACTTCTCTACTAGCAGCAATGCAATGACCAAGGACAATTCTGAGGGACTTAGGAGAAAGAACACTATCCACATCCAGAGGAAGAACTGTGGGAGTAGAAATACAGAAGAAAAACAACTGCTTGATCACATGGGTTGATGTGGCTATGACTAGGAAAGTGGACTCTAAACGATCACCCTAGTGCAAATATTAATAATATGGAAATGGGTCTTGATCAATGACACATGTAAAACCCATTGGAATTGTGCGTCAGATACAGGAAGGGGGTGGGGGAAGGGGAGGGAAAGAACCTGAGTTGTAACCATGGAAAAATATTCTAAATCATCTAATTAAGTTTAAAAAAATAATAATAAATACCAGTTGTGATTTGAAAGGGAAAGGTGGCCTAAATTTATCTTCATCTAGCCAAGCTGCATTAGGTAACATTAGTCTAGGCTGCAGCCCTTACTCAATCCTATTAGGACTGAATAGGGTGGAGATTTATTCCAAGTATCTCCATTGTATCAATTCTAAAATCAATCAAGACTCAAAGAAATTCCTGTTCTATGCTTAAGCATAGGTCAAAGTCCTTTCCATTGTTCAGCAAAGGGTTTCTGTCCTAAAGTAATCTTAAGAAGGGAAGAGAAGGAACCTCCCATGCCAATGGAGTTCCCATTCCAATAGACTATCAGTAAGAAATTTTCCAAGTATGAAATATCCCAATGGTGAAATTTCCAACATTTATAAGTCTAAGGAATTTTGAGGTTTACAACCCGAAGTCATGACGAAACTGAGCTTAAAACATGATAACAATGCTGGCTACTCTTATAGGACAAGTATCCAGAATTACCCCCTTTCTACCTTCCTTGAAGTGACATGTGGCAGTATATATACATACACATATAGATGTATATGTATATTAACTTGTTGTAAGATCTGCAAGCCTGAAGAAAAAGTGATTGGTCTTATTCCCATTCCCTCCCTATATGACTCTTAGTGGCCTCCCCTACCAAAACTGTCTCTGGGATTTCCTTGGCAAAGAATATTGATGTGATTTTTCATTTCTTACTCCTGAGGCAGAGGTTTAGATGGCTTGTTGGGTGTCAACGTGGAATCTAGAAGCCCCCAAACGTGTAGCCTAGAAAGGTTAAAGCCTCAAGTTTGACCGGGTTCCTCTGAGAATCCATCCTGAGGGGAATCTCAGGTTTAACAATCCACTTCAGATGGGGACTAAGACCAAACCAAAGCGGAGTGACTCTTTGAGGCAGTAGGCAGCGAGTCAGTCTCCAAAGCTGAAAGTTCTGAGTTCCATCCTTGGAAGGAGGGTGTGATATATTGGGAGAGGCTTCACTCGCTTAGTCTCCATCTTAAACCTGAGATTCCCCTCAGGGTGTATTCTCACAGGAACAGGATCAAACTTGAGGTTTTAACCTTTCTAGGCTACAAGTTTGGTTGCTTCCAGATTCCACGCAGATGCTGGAGTAACACAAATAGTAAGTGACTGAGGTGTAATTTGAAGTTGTATCTTCCTGACTCCAGACCCAGATACTCGGCTGGAAGTTTGGTCCATCTCATCCAGGTTTGCTCAGTAGTGTTTTGAGGGTGCATTTCTAAAGTGCCGTAAAGCCCCAATTCATCACGGGGTCCCGCCCCTCCCCGTTGAGGGCGCCCCGCTGGCAGCCTCCACACTCTTAGTCTTGATTAAAGAGGTCTCCGAAACCTGCAGTCCTTTTCTCACTAGTTTGACAGTCAGAGAAACTGAGGCTAGGAAGGGAACCTTGCCCAAGGTCTCACACACGCACACACGGCAACAAAGCGCTTTACCCATGTTCTCGGCTTCTCTCTTCACAGCTCTCTCCCCACTGGGTCCCCCGCCCCCACCACCACTACATTCTGGCGGCAGCCCCGACCGAGTCTCTGGTGCGTAGATGCCAGGGCCCGGACCCGGGGCGGGGCTGGGGCTGGGGCTGGGGTTGGTAACTTACTGTTTGTCAAACTGAAGACAGTAGCCGGCAGCTACTTAGCCGGATGGGCTAAATTCCACTCGGCACACTCCCATGCCTCCGCCACAGACGCTGATGCCGCCGCCCCCCCCACCCCATCCGCCTCCGCGCCGGCGCCTGGGGAGCCCGCGCAGCAGGAGGCCGTTGTCAAGGTAACGGCGCCAGATCCGGCCGAAGGGCCTGAAAGGGCAAAGGGAAGACGAAAAAGCATGAGGCACGAGGTGCGAGGCGCCAGCTATTGGGCAGCTAGTCCTACAGCCTCACGCTAATGGGGTCCGTAGTCACTCGGAGGCGTCGAGGAGGGGACGCAAGGCTAAGGAAGGCAGTTAAGAGAGAACAATGAATAGAATACTGGATTTGGAGTCTAGAGTACCAGAGTTTAAAATCCTGCCTTAGATATTTATTTGTTGTGGCTCTAGAATATTCACTTAAACTTTTTGCCTAACTTTTCTCATCTGTTAAATGGGCTTGATAATAATAATAGGACATATGGGGTTGTGAGAATCAAATGAGATAATTGGTAAAGTACTTCATAAATCTTATAATGTTGAAACCTCAGAATTGTTTTGATTAGTGATAGAGCATTTTTTTCAGTTAGTTGTGAATGTCATAGTTTCTTTGAGAGGTATTTGTTCATATCTTTTGACTATTAGAAAAAGGCTATATAAATTATATATCTTAGATGCCAAATCCTTATCAGAAAATTTGATACAGATTTTTTTCTCATTTGGCCTTTCTGATTCTAGATGCATTAATATTGTCTGCACAAAAGCTCCTCAGTTTCAAGCAAAGGCTTTTTGCAGGTTTTTTGGTAATTGCTTCTATTCCTTGACTAGTAAAGAATACATCTCTTATCCATCGCTCTGAGAAATACATGATGTTTCTCTTCTAATTTTCTATACTATGATTTTTAACATTAAGATAACATCCATTTAGAATGTATTGTGGAGTATGGTGTAAATTGTTGGTGTAAACCCAATTTCTGCCAGATTGTTCTCCAGTTTTCCCAGCAGTTTCTCTGAAATAAATTTTTTCCAGAGGTAACTTATACCTCACACTTTATCAAACACTTGATTTTTGAATTCTACTTTTTCTGAATCTGTTATCCTGTTCCATTGATCTATCTATTTTTTAACTAGTATCATTTCCTAGTTTAGGTATTTGGACTATATTTATCTCATAAAAAGATTCTGGTAGAATTCTTTCTCATTTTATGAGAATAATTGGTGGCAAATGGGTACCAACTGTTCTTTAAAAGTTTTAAAGAATTCTCCAATTCATCAGCTCCAGGGTTTTTTCCTTTGGTAATTCCTTTATAGCTAGATTTATTTCCTTTTTTGGAAATTTAGTTATAGAAGTTCTCTCTCTGGTCTTCTAAGAGTAGAAGTAGTTAACATTTTTTTAAGTATTTATATATTTCTCATGTTTTCAGTTTTATTAGCACATAATTGTGCATAATAAGTTCTGAATATTCTTTTAATTTCTTTTGGTTTTACTGTGATTTTGCTTTACTCATTTACTATTTTGTCACTGTTTTTCTACTCTCATCTTTTTAATCAGATTAACAAAATATCAGTTTTATTAGTATTTTCAAAACAGCTTTTAGTTTTCATTCTCATTATACAGGTGTTTTTTTCTCTAATTTTTAGTATCTCTTTGTGGTTATTTAAGGTTTGTTCATTTGTTAATTCTCTAATTTTTAAACACCATATTCAGTTCATTGAGCTTCTCTTCTATTTTGTTAATGTATGATTTCTCCTAACTACTTTAGGAGCATACCAGAAATTTCAATATATTGTTCATCATTATTATTTCCTTTTATTTCATTATTAATTATTTCTATAATTTGTTCTTTAGCCTACTTATTATATAGGATTTCACTGTCAAATCTCTATTTGGAGGAGCAGCTAGGTGACTCAGTGGATGGAGAGTCAGGCCTAGAGATGGGAGGTCCTGGGTTCAAATCCAACCTCAGACACTGCCAAACTCTGTGACCCTAGGCAAATCACTTAACCTCCATTACCCTGCCCTTACTACTCTTCTTTTAAAAAAAAATCTTTATTTGGTCTATATCTTATGTTTATGCTCCCTGAACTAATTTCAATTCTCATTGAATTATGGACTGTGAAAATACCAAGTCTTTAACTTTTATTTTCTCCAGAAAATTGTCTAGTCCCATATTTTTGCTTTTGTTTATCTTTCTATTAGACTTATCCAGAACTGATAGAGGGAAATTGAAGTCTCCTGTCTCTGTTACAGAACTGTTAAATAGTCAGAAAAACCACTCTTTAATTAAGGAAAGGGATATAGGGCAGAGTTAGACCTCTACACAGAGCTGCACACCACATGCCTTTGCAGAGTCTGAGGCTTGAATTCTTGATGCTCTGATCCCTGACTCCTGGGAAAGCCAAGGACCCTAGATTGGACAATTCCAAGGAGCCATTAAAGTGGGAAGGCTTAAATACCTTTCTAGGGGAACATGAGGACTATGGATGAAAAGGATGGTTGATTGACTTTACAATGGTAACAAAGGAAAGTCCCAGACAAGAATAATAGTGAGGGGCTGATGCTTTACAATGGACACAAAAGGGAAAGACCCCAGCCAAGAGCTGGGCCACCTCCTTAAAGGATTTTGGCCTAAGGGGAGAAACCATTGGCACAAAAGAGATACTTAACATCTGATGGGATTAGCTATTCCCAGGTCTATTGTTAGTCAGAGGCCAGTGAAGTTGGATTTTCCCTCAGGGAGGAACTCTCAAGTGACTAAGTCAAACCTGAGGTGTTCTACTCTTAAAGGAGTAACTGGGGTTCATTCAATCTTTCTAGGCTACAAGTTTGGGGGCTTCTAGATTCCACATAGACTTGTCTATGTCTTCTTGAAGCTCAGATAATATTTCATTTATTAATTTGGATTCTAAGACATACAAAAAGTATGTTTATTACTGACATTGATTTATTTTTTTGAATGGTTCCTTTCAGCATAATTAAGTTTTCTTGTTTATTTCTTTTTATTTTTTGAATGTTTTGTTTTTGCTTTGTTATAAATAGCATGATAGCAACTCCTTCCTTTTTTGATTTTACTTGATGCATAGCAAAAAAAAATTTTTTCTATCCCCTCAGTTTTATTTTGTGCATATCTTTGTTTTTTAAATGTATTTCTTGTAAGTGACAGATTGTAGGGTTTTGTTTTCTTATCCAGTCTGTCCTCATTTTCATTTTATTACAATTACAAGAGTCAGGTTTACATTTTCCAGTCTCTAAAATTTGGAGGAGGGCAGGGTTAAGTTATGATTTCTTTTCCTCTCTTTGGCTCTAAACACAGTATAATGTTCCTTCAGTTACTTTAATCTTTTTTTTTTTAAGGTGGCCTTGTTCCCACTGGCTCTTTACCTCTCTACCTCTTCCCCCAGATCTCCTCTTCTCATTTGTTAATGCTTTCTCTTTAGCATTTTATTCATTAGTTTCTCTCTCCTGCTTTTATCTGGTTATATATTTCTACTCTCTCTTTTTCTCTCTCAATTAGTTAGATTCCCCCCTCCTCCTCCCCTCCAGCTATTCTTATTCATTAGGTTTTTTTTTATTTCATTTTTTGGACCCCTTCCCCAAAAGGATTTCTGTCACACTCTTCATTATCTACCTTCCATTTCTGATGACTAAATCCTCATTCTCTGATTCATGAGACCCCTATAATTTATCTGGTCTCTCCTCTCCATATTCCTTCTACAATCAAAGCTTCTAAGGTGTCCATTCTAGGTTCTGTCTTCCAGAACTTTCTGTAGCCTCCTCTTTACCCTATGAATTCCCCTTATCTATTGTGCCTCATGCTCAGAACAATGTCAATTATTATAGTTGTCAGAGAGGATGCTGCCCCATAATGAGATCTCTCCCCTTGCTCCCTATTGATCTATACCCATGTTAGCAAATCTATGACATCCATGCCAGAGGGAGTTGCTCCCTTCCCCCTCTCCTCCAAGCCTGAAGACATTTCTATCATTACCCAGCCCTTTGTCTAGGAGCCCAATGGGAATGCTTCCTCTTTCTCCTATCTGGGGTAAAAGGGGTGTAAAAATTAAATCTCTAACAATAGAAATATTATATTTTATGGAGGTTTATTAAAGATCATTAGAAATAAAGGAATAAAGAGGGTAAAATAAAAACCACATGCCCATAGCTGGTTAGCCATTTTTAAAATCACCACTCACCACCATCACTGCTGACTGCAAGCCCAAGAAGAGCTGGGACTTTCCTGGTTCTCACATTATGTCCTCTGTCTACAGGAAGTACGTAATGACAGGAAGTCAGTGGGCTCTCAGGAAATGTAGTTCTTTTTTTAGGGTAACAGATTTTCAATTATATATTCCCCTAAGAGTTGAGGAAGACTAGATTCTCTGATGGGTCTTGTAAACATACCAACTTTGAAATTACAATAATTTGAGGGTAGGAGGAAAAGAGAACAAAACCAAAGATTGCTAGGTTCATTGACAAAAAGCCAGTTAGGGGGCAGTCCCCTTCGGCCTAAGCGTATACATACAAAACAAATGCATTCAATCCCACACAGTTCCCATCACCATATCCCAAAGTTCATTCGATCTCCTGGTGCAGCTTGTGTTCTGTGGAGGCATCTTGGTGCCTTCTCCAAAGATTTCATTTTCTGGATTTGGAGAGGTATCGTGTTTCTTAACCTAAAATTACTCTCAAAAAGAATTCAATTTTTGTAATTTAAAATAATAATTATACATATCCCCCTGAAGAGGGTGATTGAAAAGCACAGGGATCACTTACGGATGCATGGCTGAGTTATAAGGTATATGAATCAATTGGCAGAGAAATCAAAACATCAAAAAAAAAATCCAAATAAAAGAGAAAATAATTTGTGGATGAAATATAGACTATCAAAGTCTTATATGTAAAAATTTCAAAGTAAAGGAAAACAAACCTATAACAGGTCCTTGAATCAATGTCCAATTAAAGTGATTTAAGCAATTATGCATTTACCCAATCAGTAGCTAGGACTATAGAAAGTTTGCTACACTGTGAAAGACAGAAAAGGACTAGATTATAGGAGCCAGGTAGGAGCCAAATTTGAGATACTTGGTAGAATGTGGGACAAGGAAGACCTGCCTTTAACACATGTTAAACAGCCACAGCATGGAACCTCAAACAAGTTTAAGTCCTGTTGTCTTGGTTTGAAGTTTTCATCAATCCCATCGGGATTGGTTGGTCTCTTTGACTTTGTGGTTGATTGGCACTATGCAGTTTAGCTTTGTGCTTCTTTGGCACTATGCAATGGCTCTTTTTTTTTTCTCTTGTCCTGGAATCAGACAGAATTATTAAGCAAAGTCCCATAATTTTTTAAAACAACCAGTGGCATCATTTTTATGGTGTAAAACTTTTTGGGTATGCATTGACATTATAGCAAATATATTTTAAACTTATATTACTTCAAAAATTAAAAGTTAAAGAAAATCAATACTGGTGACATGTGCTTCAAATACAAAAAGGAAAGAAAAAATAAAACTGAAATAGTATATCACACATGCAAGCAAAAACAATAATAAAAACATGTTAAAAATAAAAAATACATAGCTTACAATAATTGACACTCTGTGTCAGCTAAGGAAGGGTAGAATACAAAGGTTTCTCACCAAAAAAAATTTATATCCATTTTTTCTTTAAATCTGGCCATAATCCACTGTGAGTGCAAGCAAATGATTTTCACAAAGTAACAAGTTTTGTTTTTTTTTTTAATAAAGAACAGTAGTACGGCTTGTCATGCACATTCAAAAAGTATCAAAGTTCCAAAAATTCACAATAGCCCAGTTAATTTACAATAGCAAACAAGCCCACTATTATATTTCATATAAGTTGCTATATGACATTTTTAAAAAAAACAACCTATGAACTGATGGATATTTGTTACAATTTTTATAGACATGGCAAATCTTTCAACCTTGGCAAATATATTTTTAAATAAAGCAAAACTTATTTGGGTCTAGAACATCACCAAGAAATCTAGATTGTTCTGGTAGAAATAAATTAAACTGAAGAGTTTTTTCAGGAACTCTTTTTTTGGCTTCCTGATTCATAAAAACACCTTGGTAGGAACATTTCTTTGTTCCTCTACATTTTATATAGCATTCTTTAAAATATAAATATAAAAAAAACTCATCCATTCAGAAACCACTAGTTAATTTAAATTATTTCTGAAGACCCCTTACAATCACAATTACATTCTTAGCTTATTAAATTCTCTAAAGGTTGTTAAACAGGTTGAGTCCATCCATGTGACAATTAGCAAATGAAAAATGGAAGGAAAAAAAACTGTTTATGGGTTTTTGCAATATTTTGTTCAGTAGCCATATGGGAAAGGTAACATAATATATCTAATAGTTAAAACACAATAGATTAAAATGATTCAGGGTAGCAGAACAATATTGAATACATTAATATATGAACTTAAAACATCAAAATTAAATCTTAACCAAAATAATCAACAAAATACAATAAAATACAGAGACTTTCATAAAAACAATGGAGTCTTAAAAGGCTTAAAATCTTCACCTTCAGTCTCTTAAAGTTCCTTTCTCTATCCATTCAGATTCCTTTTGTCAGTAATGTGGGATCTCCCATAGCTAGGGAGAACATGGGTTTTAGGAATATCAAACTGGGCAGGTCCAAATGGTAAAGAGTTGCAGGGAGATGAATTCTCCACTGAATCTCAGGTAAGATAAGTAAAAGGATCAGTGTACTCATGAATGGTAGAAGCTGTTTGAAATAGGCAATACACTGCTCTTTCATAGAATACATCATGCTTGTAATCGACTTCCTGTTTGGAAGAGTCTCTTCCTTCTCCTCGTCCCCTCTCCACCCCAGTTACCCTGTCACATGGAGGCTGATTGTTGCCTAAGGAAAGAACACCCCAGTTTTTTACCATTTTCACTGACTCCTAGCTTCTTGATGGCAGAAATCAGCAATAGCAGTAGGGGTCAGGGTCAATCTGAGGCCAATTTTAGGAGCAGAGTCACTGGGGGCCTGAGACTGGGGGCCAGTTGAGTGATTGGGGTCAGGGGCTGGAGGAAGCAGTATCAGCAGCTCCAGAGTCAGCAGCAAGGAACAAAGGAGGAATGAGGAGCAAAGGACTCGAGCAGTTGGGCGAGAGAAGTGGTTTATCCCTTCTTCTCCAAGAGTCGCCCGGCTATAGCCCAGCCAGTGGGGAAAGCAAACACCTGGGAAAAAAGTAGGAAAAGAAAAATGCAGCAGCTCCAAAGAGAGTTGGAATTTGCGAGGGTGGGTGGGATGGGCAAAAGCCCTTGGCAGGAGAAATGTGACTTAAAAAAAATTATCTAGGCTATCTTAAAAAAATTGAAAGAGTTTTTCAACAATTGAGAGAGTTGTCACCAACAATGTAAAAGTTAAATTTAAATCTCAATAATATTAATATTTTATAGAGTTTTATTAAAGATCATTAGAAATCAAGGAATAAAGAAGATACGAAATAAAGATCATGTGTCCATGGCTGGTTAGCCATTTTTAAAATCCCCACTCACCACCATCACTGCTGGCTGCAAGCCCAAGAAGAGCTGGGACTTTCCTCGTTCTCACATTATGTCCTTGGTCTACAAGAAGTACATAATGACAGGAAGTCAGTGGGCTCTCAGGAAATGTAGTTCTTTTTTAGGGTAACAGATTTTCAATTATACAGGAGCAGCTCACATGTGATGTGAGGGTTTCAGTTTGGGCACTTGGTCTCTAAAAGGTTTGCCATCACTTTTCTATACCCTCTCTTGTTGACCTTTATTATTTTCTACATGTGCCTAGAGATTTCCTCTCTGGGTCCACATTCTCCTACTCTTCCAGGTGTGAGTTACCCCAAGGGGTTCCAAATTCCCCCACATCATCTCCTAAAATCAATACATTTTTCAGACACCAAAACCCCTAGACCTTATCCAGTATAAAACTCTCATTCCCCCACACATAGGAACATTCATCAGTGGAACCACCTCCAAAGTGAAGCCCTTTTATTTTCTCCCTTTTCAATCTTTACTTCCTCCTTCCTCCTCCCTCACTACCTGTAGGTTCTTCTCTTTTCTTTACTAGCCCATGATTTGACTCCAGCATATCACTCATTCCTCTCTATCCCCTTGCTCCCCTATCCTAATTTCATGTAGCCTCCCATATCACAACATAATCATCTGTGGGCAGGGTCTGCCATAGTGCCCCCTTTCACTGACACCTCTCCCACATTTCCACCTTTACCTTTGTCTACTGGTGTGAATTTAGAAAGAAATCCTAACAAGTCTTTCGATTTTATTCTGTTGCTGTTGCTATCTGCAATTATTCACTCCTCCTGCATTTCTATTGTTTGAGGTATTCAAAATGCCAATAATCTCTTCAGTTTTGGTCTTCTTTCTAAAAATGCTTCAAAATCTTTATTGTTGAATATCCATCTTTTGTCCTGAATGGTTAAGCTCAGTTTTGAAGGACAGGTCACCTGAGGCTGCATCCTGAGTACTAGAGTACTTTTTGGAAACACATTATTCCATTCCTTCTCCTTTTTTTTAGGAAGTACAAAATTGTCTTGCATTATTCAAATGTCTTTTCCTTTGTATTTGAAATTCTTTTGCCTGATGGTGTGCAGAACTTGTTTCTAAATTGAATTATTAAATTTAACCACAATGTGTCCCTCAGTGTGTAGTCTTGTGGATTTTTTTTTTCTTTCTGGAAGCAATCTGTAAATTCTTCCCACTGGAATTTCATTTTCTATATTGAGATTCTGGGAAGTTCCCTTTTTATTATTTCCTCAATTATAGTGTTATTTTTTTGGTGCTGTCATATTCTTTTGGGAAACCTTGCTTGCATAGTGAGCATGTTTTCTTTTAATAATCTTGTTTTTTGCTTCTCTTCTTCTAGATTATTTTTCATTTCTGTGTATTTCTTTTCCCAATCTATAGTTCTCTTTTATTTCTTTGATGAGGTTTGCCATGGAAGATTCAATTTTTTCTATTCTACTCATTATTCTGTGCTGTATAGAACATAAATTCTGCTCTCATAATCCTCATTTCTCTTTTAAACCACTCAAGAAAAACATTTTGTAATTCTATGTTCTCCTCAACTTCCACAGGGTTCTCTGTCTCATTGTTATGGGAGAGCTTTGCAGTGAAACCCTTGGTTTGGATCAGGTTGCCCTTTGCAGGAATGTAAGACTTCATAATTAGCTTAAAAATGAAAAGAGAACTTTATTAATTTGGAAGCAATGAGAAGATGGGGTTTGGGTTTTTATAACCTTTTGAAAACAGGGGTTACAGGATGGGGGGAATGGGGTAAATCGGGAATGAGGTAATTCATTGGGCTGGGGGGTATAAAGCATGATCTATGGAATTCAAAGGATGATTAGATTAGGTACCACCCAATGCTTCTTTGAGTGGAATTGGGAGGTCCATATCTATGTTAATTGAAGATCTAGGGGGAAAGTCCAACTTGGGATTTTTCCTCTCAGGAAGCAGAAAGGAATTTTCTATGTCCTTTTAGACTGAAATACTTCTATTTGGAGTGTCTAGGAGAAAACCTAAAACACCATGTCATCAAGTGTCAGATCATTTTCTATCTTTTTACAGCATTTGTTTATAAATGCCTGAACTCATTTACTAAATATAAAGGCCATGTTTTCTTCTATTGTTACTTTTTCAGTTGATTTATCTATTTATGTTCAAGGTCTTTCCGATTTCTTCTTTGAAAAGTGTCTTTGATACTTTCAGTCTCCTCTCCTTCCCCTTATTTTCCTCATTGCTCACTTCTGACTCCCTACTCTGATTTGTGGTTTCCTTGGGGGCAGGATCTCAAAAGTGTTTGAGCTTTCTCCCACCCTGTGTAACTCACAGTTTACCAACCCAAGTCTCTGCCCCAACCAACTTGAGTGGATAGAGCTGGCCTCAGCTGGATGCTGTTTTCTTCCCCTAAGTTCGATGAAGTTCTACACAGTTCCCCAACACACAGAGTTTCCTATCCTGGTTACCTGTACCACTTCCTCTCTTCCTTAGTTCTTTGATCTAGTACCAGCAGTTCAGAGATTACTTTCTCTCGCAGCCCCAGTTCAAGAGCTAGCAATTCAGAACCTCATAGCATTGTTGATTCCAGATTGCAGCGCCCAGCAGGCTTTGGCTTCAGAAAGGCTGTAGCCAAGCAAGTTGTCAAGTCCCAAGAAAATTTCCACAACCCAGAGCTAGGGCTCTGGCACTGGGAAAAAGGAATGGAGGACCGGAGTTTAGGAGTGAATTTTGATGTAAGCCTGTGCTATGTTCTTGAGTCTGTTAGCGAAGCCACATTGTCAGTAGAGTGGGAGGTAGAGAAGATATGCTAAATAAGCTCTGGTTCAGTAAGCACCAGTTCATGGGTTTGATTTTTTTTTTTAATTCTTCATTTTGGATTCTCGGTATCCTAGATCATGGGAACTGCTGAAGTTGCTTTATCTTTGGCACATAATTTCTGTTTTGAGAAGGCTTGAGGTGTCATGGGGATCAGAGAAAATATTTAGTCCACCATCTTATTGTTCACATGATCTAGAATGCCAGCATTTTTTAAAAAGGGGACACTGAAGTTGAGACATTAGAAAATTTGGCCTTGAGCAAGCATCAGGTTAGAGCTAGACCTGAAACCTAGGTATTCTGACTCCAAAGCCCAGTGCTCTTACTATTTGCTGACCATTAAGGCAGTGGGGTGTGAGTACCCCCCAAAAGCTGTACTAGGCACATGAAGAAAAGATTAAAACATATCTGCTATTATCCTCTTTCTTCTTAACCTCCTTACAATTTTTGACTCTGTTGATTGCTCCCAAAAAAACTTTTTCCTCTCTGGGTTTTTAGGACACAACTCTTCTCATGATTCTTCTCCTACAAGTCTGACTTCTCTGTTTCCTTTGCTAGATCTTCCTCCAGGTCATGCCTACTATGAGTGTCCTCTCAGTTCTAGGCCCACTTCCCTTCTTCCTCTATACCATCTCACTCTATACCATCTCATGGTCTCATCAGCTCCCATTGCTTAGGTTTTTCCCTATTCTGAAGTTTCCTAGATTTGAAAATGTTAGCATTTAAATATCTCTCTTGACCTTCAGTCTCATATTGATGGCATTAATGCTAATTTGGTCTCCTCCAGAAAATTGATTGATGACTCAAACTTACTCCATTGTCAGGAAACAAACTTTATTGTAAGAGAATATAGAGAGAGTAGCAGTATAGTAGGTGATTTTGGTAAGGTGTGGTAAGTAAAGGTAGAGAGTTAGACTAAAGGGAAAGGTAAAAGGTGTGTAGGAGTTCTTAGAAATGCTTTTTATCTTGTTTAGTTACTAAGGAGGTGATCATTTGTTTGGGCACTTGCTGTCCCTTGGTTTTAGGGAACTAATGTCATTTTATCCATGGTCCACTTTGGTCTGCATGGCTTTGTCCACTGCAGGTGGGGGTTGGGAGCAGGGAAGCAAACTGCAATGTAAATGAAATGCTAATGATATGTTAAATACCCTGGAACAAGTTTAGGTCACTTTTGCCTTTTTATGACCAGTCTCCAAGAAAGGAAATGCGTGTGGCAATTGAGCATTGTTTGAACCTAGTCTTGTGTGACTAGGAAACCAAACCACCTGTATTTGCTGTCCAGAGGTCCAACCAAGTGGCATGGGCATTAGAAACTCAGGCAAAGTATTATCAGGGTAATTCCTTTGCTCCCTTACACCCTCTGACCCCCAACCCAAAACATCTGATCCTGAAAGGATTATCCTCCTTTGATTGTCCCATTGATTTAAGATGGACAAAGACATCTCATCCATCTGTCCTCAAAATCATGAAAACCACCCCATGCCTTCGGGCAAACCTCCTCCCCTCAAACCCTTGCTCCAGAGACCTCTTTACCATAAAAGAATATAAAAACCCCAGAATTGAGGCATTCTGGGAGCAACTGGGTTGCTCCCCTCATGCTGTCTTGCTGTCCTCCTGAGGAGCAGTTCTTCCACCTATGCTGTTCCACCTAGGAGGCAGGCTTCCACCTATGCTGCCTCCTGCTCAGATTCAACATTACTTCCCAAATTAATAAATTTCTCTTTCTTTTTAAGCCAAGTTTCAAAGTCTTGCATTCTTGTAAAAGATATCCTTCCCAAACCCCAGGGGTTCACATCCAAACCCCAAGGGTTCACCTCCAAACCCCACGACACAAGGACCTCAAGGCCTTTCCCAGCAGAAGTTGTGACAAGGAAATCACTTTAAAAGACTGATATATATTAATTTAAGGTCGCCAAGGAATTCAGCTATGTAATTCCTAAATGAAAACTCAAGTCAGCAGTCAACCTTTTATGGAGTTTAATTACAAACAGGATGAAGAAAGGTATTAGAGATAGAGAGAGAGGGAGAGAAAGGGGAGAGAAGGGAGTAGGGCTTAAATAACTCTTCTGTTTAGGCTGGGCCAAAAGGCCCAAGCCCTTAGATAGCTGAGGCAAAGAAAAGAGATCAGTCCCTATCACTCACATGACCAAAATGGAGAAACAGTCTCAGGGGCCTCCACCTCCAGCTTCCTTCAGAGCAAGCTCTCAGAGCACCTCTCCAACCAACCCCCAGTCCTCAGAACCTGCTATCTTTAAGGAAACCATCCAAGTTCCCTCCCCTCAGTTCTCACATCTACCAATTACTGTCCATGTCTTCCCTGTGCCAATGGTGGCTCTAGCTTAACCCAGGACCGCCCAGAGGTCTGTGGCTTTGCACATGTCTGTTGAAGGTCATATTCTCAAATAATTAAATCTTGATCCTTTGCTACAGCCCTTCCTAAATCCTGTTACCCTGAGTAGGGTAGAGATTGGAATAATTAAATTTTGATCTATGCTGCAGCCCTTCCTAAATCCTGTTAGGACTGAGTAGGGTGGAGATTGTAATTTCCAAGACCTGGTTCTGTCATTCCAAGTATCTCTATTGTATCAATTCTAAAATCAATCATGACTCAAAGAAATTCCTGTTCTATGCTTAAGCATAGGTCAGAGCCCTTTCCATTGTTCAGCAAAAGGTTTCTGTCCTAAAGTGCAGCCTCCCGGCCTGCAAGAGGCTGCAAAGGGGGGAAAAATTGAGAGGATAGAGATAGAGAAGAAGTTTTTACCCGCGAAGGGCGTGAACGAGCCGACTTTAGAGATGTGAGTAACGGAGTCAGTAGACGAATATTATTTGTATGAGCCACAGCTAAGCTCCGACCACTGGGTGTGAATATTCAGGCTGAAACCACCCAATGATCCTCTTTTAACACCGTACCGGTCAGAGGATAAAGCTAGTGCAGATGGAAAGGAGACTAAGAACTACAAGAGGTAGATAATGCTAGATAGCATTAGGAGAAAGAGAGGAAGTAAGGCAGGCCTGGTCTAAGGACCAGGCCTTAGTAAGAAAGATAGAGAAGAGGGACAGGGGAGAAGTTGCTACTTGCCAGACCCGGGAATCCTGAACCAGTGGGCGGAGCTTAGAGGAGCTGGTTTATTTATAGTCATGCCAGCTCAATACATATTGAACAGTTATATGATACCTCAATACATATGGATGAGTTATCTGGGGTACCCCTATTGGATAATACAACCTATGACAAGGTGAAGGTGGGGTTTTACTCCTCAGGTGAGTGGGACACAGGAAAGCAAGGTTTCGCGCCTAAACTTCAGCCATGCTGGCAATAAAGTTCATTGCCATGCACATAATGACCATGTGCTCACTCACATTCCTTGCTTCCCCATAACGTCTATGGGCTGGGCTGCTACATAAAGTAATCTTAAGAAGGGAGGAGGAGAAACCTCCCTTGCCAATGGGGTTCATATTCCAATGGTGAAAATTCCAACATTCACAAGTCTAAGAAATTTTAAGGTTTACAAAGTCCACCTACTTATATCCTCTTTCTCCAATATTTCTAGTGTCTTCTGAAGGCTCAATGAAGCTATGTAACTTTCACATGTATAAATTATATAATATTGTTTACCATCTCAGTGGAAAGGGGAGGGGCCAAAGGAAAGAATAGAATTGAGAACTTAAAAAATATTTCAACTTCCTAGCTGTATGACCCTGAGCATGTCACTTAACCCCCTTTGCCTAGCCCTTACCACTCTTTTGCCTTAGAACCAACACATTATTTTGATTCTAAGGTGGAAGGTAAGGGTTCAAATAAAATTTTTTTAAGAATATTAAAAATAAAATAATACATTTGTTAAAAATTTTAAAAAGGAAACTTCATAATTATGAGACAGATGATGAATGAATGTGTTGATTCTACTAGCTAGCAGAGCTTTAGCAAATAGCAACTTTTGAGATGGACAAGCAGAATCTAGAGCTGAAGAATTCCTGAGCTTCTGTGGACCTACAGAAGGCACAGTGGAGGATCAGAGGTGTAGTCAGTTACTAGGATATGTAGCCATATGAACTACAGTGGAAATGGATTTTTATCCACAATATAAGATAGACCTGATGGTGAAAATTTTCCTTGTGTTGGATAATGATAGGGGCTGGACCTGTGATCTCATTGGTATAGGGAATTCACGCTCCTACCAATGCAGGCTGGTGCCTCTTCTGTACCCTTTAGTCTGGTTGCCTTGAACTTCCTTTTTTGTAGAGGCTGTCTTTCCCATCATTCAGGCTTGCAATTCCCAGGCCTCTCTTTCACTTACCCCATGCATCTATCTCCATGCCATTTTTTGCATGCATCTTCCTCATCTACTCACACAGCTTCTCTTTGCGCTCATGACCTCTCACTTCTTTGTTGTTCAGCAGGGTCCAACTCTTTGGGGCTCATTTGGGGTTCTCTTAGCAAAGATACTGGAGTGATTTGCCATTTCTTTCTCTAGCTTATTTTAGAAAGGAAGAACTAGGGCAAACAGAGTTAAGTGGCTTGCCCAAGGTCGCACAGCTAGTAAGTGTGAGGGACCAGAGTTGAACTCAGGAAGATGAGTCTTCTTGACTTCAAGCCCAACACTGTCCACCTACCTGCTTCTCACCTGACCTGGCTGATCTTCCTACGCAGCTGTTTCCTACTCTAACCCATCCTTTACTCAGCTGCCAAGGTAATTTTCCTAAAACACAGTCCTCACCATGTCCTCCATTACTCAATCAACTACAGTGGATTACCATTAACTCTAGGATTAAATGTAAACTGTTTGGCATTAAGGTCCTTCACAACCTGTCCTTAACCAATCTTTCCTCAGTTCCTCCAGACACTAGCTATATGACCTTGAAAAATTCACTTAACTTCTGCCTCACTTTCTCCAACAGTAAAATAAGGATAATCATAACGTCTACTTCAAAGGGTGGTTGTGAGGATCAAATGAATTGTAAAGTGCTTAGCACAGTGTCAGGCACACCATAGGTACCTCTTGTACCTACAGAAACATGACTAAAATGGTCAAACATGAATTGGAGATATGGCATGATATCTTTCATGAAACTGAACCATGTAAAGACAGAATTAGGATTAGAAGGACAACTTGCTGCTTAGTTGAAATCAGATGATTCACTTTTGCTTCTTGCTTTTGCATTGGTCATGGTGAATTTCAATGCAAAAAGAAATGTGACTCATCCAGAGAAGCTCTTATGGCTTTTTTTTGATGATTGCATTGTGCAATTTTCAATTTAAAAATTTCACCTGACTGGATACATTCATCAAATTAATGGATTAATTATTAACAATTACTATTTGTAAATCCACTTTATGTCCCAGAACCTATATTGTTGTTTTTTAAGTAATAAAACACATTCAATGACATTGTTTCCACTAAAATATTGTTCTTAATTGTCCAATAAGAATTTCATAAAATATTATTCATCATTCTAACTTGTTATTCATTAACAGTTAAAAAGAAAAAAGAATTTTTCATTGTTTCATTTCATTCATTGTTTTAAAATTTACTTCATCTTTATGTCATTTTTACAATTTAATTTTTGTATGTTTTCTAATACAGATATCAAAAATAGTAGAACTCTATTTAAAATGTGTGTGTGTGCATGCACATGCACACATGTGTGTGTTTCAGGAATACTTGCTGAAAAACGTTTTACCAATCAAGTATGTGGTCCTTTGGAGGTACCACTGACCTGAAAAATAGAACCGTCATCTTCCTAATTTCACATCTTTACAAAATTTGTAGTGTGATAGATAGATGGCAGGCCTTGGAGTCAAAGAAAGACCAGAGTTCCATTCCTGGTTCATCTGTCCTGAGTGGCTATTATTAATAATAACCTCTCACTGCCTCAGGCAAATCTGTAGGACAATAAGTTACATACAGGCAAGTTGCCAATCTATATTGTCAGGAAGGGACTTTCCACACTGAGAATCACCTTCATCATTGAAACTACAGACCCAGGTCCCATCCTCCCTCACTCCAAAAAAAAAAAAATCAATAAACCTCACCAAAGGCAGCATTGATGAAGATATAAGGAGGGAGCAGGAAGCTTCTGCAAATGCAATTTCACAATAGAGCATATTTTTACATTTATGCCATTGACAGAAAGGCATAAAAGTATGAGATATTTCACTGTGTTTTACTATTTGATAATGAAAACATTTGATTCAGCAGACCAAAACCCCTTCTTAAACACTCTTTAAACAGCCTCTCTGAAACATAGGTGAAAATCATACATAATTCTTTGAAAGATTAACATTGGAGAGAAGTATACTCTTTATAAAAAGCATATTGTTGGAATCTGCTTTTTTTTTTTTTAATCCTTACCTTCCATCTTAGAATCAATACTGTGCATTGGTTCCAAGGCAGAAGAGTGGTAAAGGTAATGAATGCTGGAGGGGATGTGGCAAACTAGGGACATTAATTCATTGCTGGTAGAGTTGTGAATTGATCCAATCATTCTGGAGGGCAATTTGGAATTATGCCCAAAGGGTGATAAAAGACTGTCTGCTCTTTGATCCAACCATAGCACTACTGGGCTTGTACCCCAAAGAGATAATAAGGAAAAAGACTTGTACAAGAATATTCATAGCTGCGCTCTTTGTGGTGGCCAAAAATTGGAAAATGAGGGGATGCCCATCAATTGGGGAATGGCTGAACAAATTGTGGTACATGTTGGTGATGGAATACTATTGTGCTCAAAGGAATAATAAAGTGGAGGAATTCCATGGAGACTGGAACAACCTCCAGGAAGTGATGCAGAGGGAAAGGAGCAGAACCAGGAGAACATTGTACACAGAGACTAATACACTGTGGTACAAAAGAACATAATGGACTTCTCCAGTAATGGCTTTACAATGTCCCTGAACAATCTGCAGCGATCTACGAGGAAAAAAAAAACTATCCTCAAGCAGAGGACAAACTGAGGGAGTAAAAACACAGAGGAAAAGCAACTGCTTGACTACAGAGATTAAGGGGACATGATCGAGGAGAGACGCTAAATGAGCACCCTAATGCAAATACCAACAACAAGGAAATGGGTTCAGAGCAAGGACACATGTGATACCCAGACGGCTAGGTATCACGGGTTGGCTAGGGAAGGGGTGGGGGTGAGGGGGGAGGGAAGAAAAAAGATCTGTTTCCAATGAATAATGTATGAAAATGACCAAATAAAATAATGTTTTAAAAACTAAAAAAAGAAAAAAAAAGAAGAGTGGTAAAGGCTAGGCAATGGGAATAAAGTGACTTGCCCAGGGTCACACAGCTGGGAAGTATCTGAGGTCGGATTTGAACCTAGGACCTCCTATCTCTAGGCCTGGCTCTCAATCCACTGAGTTACCCAGCTGCCCCCTGGAATCTGCTTTTTAATACAGCCCACAACCCCTTTTAACCCTGCATTCAGTCTCTCAACATTTGGTATTAAGTTTTTGTCTTCAATCAATCTTTATTAAATTATGATCCAGTATTTCATTTATATTTTCATTAATAAGATATTAATAAGATTTCTTATATTTTTTACTGTTAGTAAACTAAAATTTAATCCACTCTAAACAAATCCCTCCAGTTTATATCATTAAATAAGTAAATTTCTTCAATTTTAGACTTTCCTTTTAATCAAATATTAGCTTTGGGATTGCCTTGCTTCTTCCCCCTTTCACACATATATTTTCTTTTGTCTTTATATGAAACAATTAGTGGTTTTATCAAGGCATTTATCTGAAGGTTCTTACAATTAGTAAGCAACTGTTTATCTTGAAGTATAAATTGTTTAAGTATTTATATTTTTAATTTAGAAGGCTTCCTGTTCAAAGATTACTATGAAATGCATATGTCTCTCAACAAACTTTTTAAAATCCATGTTTTACAAATGTCCATCTCCTTCAAACAAAATACCATGTTTGATTGAATAGATAATTATGGCTCATCTAGATAATCTTGTGTAGCTTATGTACCAATTTTTCCAAACTATTATCTTCCTTGAGAAGTATATTGAGGTAAGGGGAGAGGGGAACCTCGGTGGCTCAGTGGATTGAGAGTCAGGCCTAGAAACAGGAGGTCCTGAGTTGAAATATGGCCTCAGACACTTCCTAGTTGTGTGACCCTGGGCAAGTCACTTAATCCTCATTGCCTAGCCCTTCTTGCTCTTCTGCCTCAAAACCAATACACAGTATTGACTCTAAGACAGAAGGTGATTTTTTTAAAGTATATTGTGAACTTAAAGAGGACTGCAAATGTCTTCTCTTCCCAATGCACAGAAATGTGAGAAACTACTTGGCTTCCTCCTCACCTACTACTCATTAGTCTTCTAGTCTGAATGCGCATAGTAAGCAGATCTGGGTAATCCCAACTAGGGAGAAACACATACATACATACACAATGCCTCTAGACCTGCAGAAAGAAATGCCTGAAGGCACACTGTCTAAGTAATTGAAGCAAAGAGAATCCATTGTGAATGGCAGTACCATTGCCCAGAGGAACAGTGGAGAACACCAAAAGAGAGCAACTAAAAGCACCCCTGTTGACTGCTTAGAATCTCAATAGGAGTGTAAGGTGCTAATCAGAAACAATGCTACCTGCAGACAGACAGACAGAGGGATGGACAGGTGGACAAATGGACAGACAGCTAGCTAGATAGATGGATAGAAAGATGGGTAGATAGACAGATGGATGAACGGATGGATAGATAGATAGATAGATAGATAGATAGATAGATAGATAGATAGATAGATAGATAGATGGATAGATAGATGGATGGAAGGATAGATGGATGGATGGATGGATGGATGGATGGATGGATGGATGGATGGATGGATAGATGGATGGATGGATGGATGGATGGATGGATGGATGGATGGATAGATGGATAGAGAGAGAGATGGATGGATAGATAGATAGATAGATAGATAGATAGATAGATAGATAGATAGATAGATAGATAGATAGATAGATGGGTGGATGGATGGATGGATGGATAGATAGATAGATAGATAGATAGATAGATAGATAGATAGATAGATAGATAGATGGATGGGGCATTACATATTTACTATGTGCCCAGCACTGTGGTAAGCACTGCAGATATAAATACAAACAAGCAATATTCTTCCTACCCTTAAGGAACTTATATTTCAATGTGGACACATAAAGGGAAGCTAAAAATGGGGGGGGGGGTGGAGGTACACATGGCCACATGATGTGGAGATGGAATGGAAGTAGTTTTGAGATCTGGTTTTAGGTAAGACAGAGCCAGATGAGGCATTTAGGTGGCACAGTGGATAGTGTTGAGCTTGGAGTCAACAAGACAAGTTCAAATCCAGCTTCAGATTCTTGCTGCATTATGTGACCTTGGGCAAGGCATTTACTTATTTGATGTTGCCTCTCCGACCTAAAAATGGGGATAATAATAGCACCTACCAACCAGGACTTGTGAGGATCAACTGAGATTTGTTGTTGTTCAGTCATATCTGTGAAGATTAAATTTAACTCTCCCCTGACTGTGAAAATGAAATTAACTCTCCCCTGATTATGAAAATTAAATTAACTCCCCTGCCCATTTTTAGATTTAATCACCAAAGGTATAAACACCCCATTCACACTTGAGTGGGGGAGGTCTGGGACCCATGTGTGCAATAGTGGGTGACAAATCAGAATTGAACTGACTGCCCCTGGGCAGTCCTAAAGCAAAACTTAAACTGTGATTGATAGATGTAAAATTAGGGGAAGACACAGGAAGTGGCGCAAAAGAAAATGTCTTTAAAAGACAGTTACAGACTTCCGGTCAAGATGGCGGCTTAGAGAAAGCTAAAGTCCAGATCTCCTGAAACCCTTCCTTACCAATCTCAAACTGAATGCTCCTAGGGCACCGAAATCCAAAACGATCAACAACATAGACCCCAGGAGTCCTCCTCCTGGACCTGGACCTGAATCAAAAGGTATGCCCCCTCCACCAAAAGCCAGAACCCGAGACCCCTTGGACCTAAGGGGTAGGCTGAAGGAAGGTCCTAGGACCCATCCCCCCCAACCCAGAGTCCAAGTCCGAGGCAGCAGAGGCAACCTCAGAGCCCCATGGCCTGCTATTCTGAAGGCCACTTCCCGAAAACAACCTGACCCAGTCGAGGGGGCACCCAGACAGCAGGGAAACAGAGAGAGACGGGGGAGCTCTTAACCCCCTGGGAGGAGCCCTTGGAGCTCCGGGAAGCCACGGCCCCTCCCCCTTAGAGAGCAGGGTCATCTGGAACAACAGCAACCCTCAGGGCTGGCAAAAGGGCCTTGGGAGTCGGCTATTCTGAAGGCCACATCCTGAAAACAACCTGACCCAGTTGAGGGGGCACCCAGACAGCAGAGAAACAGAGAGAGACGGGGGAGCTCTTAACCCCCTGGCTGGATCCTTCCATTGGAGTCTCACGAAAAAAGTCCCTGCCTCAAGGCATACTAAATTCAACCCAGGGAAATCTAAACTCATTAGGAGCCCTCAGAGCTCCAGGAAGCCGGAGCCCCTCCCCCTGCAGATTGCTGCAGCTGACCTGCTAAGGCACAGGAACAAGGGCCAAGCTAGGCTCAGAGCGTGGAAGTAAGGCAACGGAGAAGCATCAGAAGGGTGCTGAGGAGAGGAGGGCAGTAACAGGGACACACCAGCAATTCCTGGCTCCCCGGGAAGACAGAATAACAACTGCATAGAATGGACAATCTGCCTATGGCTAAAACCTCTGAATGCCAGACAGAGATAAGAAAAGCTAATCCTCCCCACTCAGATAGAGATGGCAAACTACACAGAAGCACAAAAGCCCCAAAATTCCAAAAGAAACAAGAAGAAGGGGACAACTTTGGACACATTTTATGGAGCAAAAATACAAAACACAGAGGAGATAGAAGAGGAAACACAAGCAAATGCTCTGAAACCTTCCAAAGGAAATGGAAACTCTCCACAAACCCATGAAGAATTTGAATCTGAAATGAGCAAAAAGATGGAAGCCTTCTGGGAGGAAAAGTGGGAAATAATGCAAAAGAAATTCATGCATCTACAAAACCAGTTTGACCAAACTGTAAAAGAAAACCAGGCTTTAAAGCAAGAACTAATAAAGCAAAGCCAAAAGACCAAGAAATTAGAAGAGAACATAAAATATCTCACTGACAAAGTGACAGATTTGGAAAATAGAGGGAGAAGAGATAATTTAAGAATAATTGGTCTTCCAGAAAAGCCAGAAATAAACAGCAAACTCAACATCGAAATACAAGAGATAATCAAAGAAAATTGCCCAGAGATTCTAGAACAAGGGGGCAATACAGCCACTGACAGAGCTCACAGAACACCCTCTACACTAAACCCCCAAAAGACAACTCCCAGGAATGTAATTGCCAAATTCCAAAAACTCTCAAACAAAAGAAAAAATCCTACAAGAAGCCAGAAAAAGACAATTTAGATATAAAGGAATGCCAATCAGGGTCACACAGGACCTTGCAAGTTCTACTCTAAATGATCGTAAGGCATGGAACATGATCTTCAGAAAGGCAAGAGAGCTGGGCCTTCAACCAAGAATCAGCTATCCAACAAAACTGACTATATACTTCCAAGGGAAAGTATGGGCATTCAACAAAATAGAAGATTTCCAACTTTTTGCAATGAAAAGACCAGAGCTCTGTGGAAAGTTTGATATCGAAAATCAAAGAGCATGGAATACCTGAAAAGGTAAATATGAAGGAAAGGGAAAAGGAGAAAAATGTTATCTTCTTCTTTTACTCAAACTCTCTTCTATAAGGACTACATTTATATCAATCTATGTATACTAATACGTGGGGAAAATGTAATGTGTAAATAGGGGGAAAAGAAAGACCAAATAGAATAATCTTTCTCACACAAAGATTCACATGGAAAGGGGAGGGGAAGAAAACTCCTATAAGAAGGAGAAGAAGAGAATTTTTACTTAAACCTTACTCTCAGGGAAATCAACTCAGAGAGGGAAAAACATCCAGATCCATTGGGATCTTGAATTCTATCTTACCCAACAAGGGTAGGGAGAAGGGAAAACCAAAGGGGGGAGGGGGAGAGGGAAAACAAAAGGGGAGGGAAAGGGGGGGGAAGGGGGGGAACAAAAAGGGAGGGACTAAAAAGGGAAACATATCAAGGGAGGGGACAAGGGGGACCAATTTAAAGTAAATCACTGGACTAAAAGGTAGAGTCAAAGAAGAAAAGGTTAGAACTAGGGAAGGATATCAAAATGCCAGGGAGTCCACAAATGACAGTCATAACTTTGAACGTGAATGGGATGAACTCACCCATAAAACGTAGACAAATAGCAGAATGGATTAGAATCCAAAACCCTACCATATGTTGTCTTCAAGAAACACACATGAGGTGGGTTGACACCCACAAGGTCAGAATTAAAGGATGGAGTAAGACCTTCTGGGCCTCAACTGACAGAAAGAAGGCAGGAGTGGTAATCATGATATCTAATAAAGCCAAAGCAAAAATAGACCTGATCAAAAGGGATAGGGAAGGTAATTATATTTTGTTAAAAGGGACTTTAGATAATGAGGTAATATCACTAATCAACATGTATGCACCAAATAATATACCACCCAAATTTCTAATGGAGAAACTAGGAGAATTGAAGGGAGAAATAGACAGTAAAACCATATTAATGGGAGACTTAAACCAACCATTATCAAATTTAGATAAATCAAACCAAAAAATAAATAAGAAAGAGGTGAAAGAAGTGAATGACATCTTAGAAAAATTAGAATTAATAGACATAAGGAGAAAAATAAATAGGGATAAAAAGGAATACACCTTCTTCTCAGCACCACATGGTACATTCACAAAAATTGACCATACATTAGGTCACAGAAACATAGCACACAAATGCAGAAAAGCAGAGATAATAAATGCAGCCTTCTCAGATCACAAGGCAATAAAAATAATGATCAGTAAAGGTACATGGAAAACCAAATCAAAAACTAATTGGAAATTAAACAATATGATACTCCAAAATCATTTAGTTAGAGAAGAAATCATAGAAACAATAATTTTATCGAGGAAAATGACAATGGCGAGACATCCTTTCAAACCTTTTGGGATGCAGCCAAAGCAGTAATCAGAGGTAAATTCATATCCCTGAGTGCATATATCAACAAACTAGGGAGAGCAGATATCAATCAATTGGAAATGCAAATTAAAAAAACTCGAAAGCGATCAAATTAAAAACCCCCAACAGAAAACCAAAGTAGAAATCCTAAAAATTAAGGGAGAAATTAATAAAATTGAAAGTGAAAGAACTATTGATTTAATAAATAAGACAAGAAGCTGGTACTTTGAAAAAACAAACAAAATAGACAAAGTACTGGTCAATCTAATTAAAAAAAGGAAGGAAGAAAACAAATTCACAGCATCAAAGATGAAAAGGGGGACATCACCTCTGATGAAGAGGAAATTAAGGCAATCATTAGAAATTACTTTGCCCAATTATATGGCAATAAATACACCAATTTAGGTGATATGGATGAATATATACAAAAATACAAACTGCCTAGACTAACAGAAGAGGAAATAGAATTCTTAAATAATCCCATATCAGAAAATGAAATCCAACAGGCCATCAAAGAACTTCCTAAGAAAAAATCCCCAGGGCCTGATGGATTCACCTGTGAATTCTATCAAACATTCAGAGAACAGTTAATCCCAATACTATACAAATTATTTGACATAATAAGCAAAGAGGGAGTTCTACCAAACTCCTTTTATGACACAAACATGGTACTGATTCCAAAACCAGGCAGGTCAAAAATAGAAAGAAAACTATAGACCAATCTCCCTAATGAATATAGATGCAAAAATCTTAAATAGGATACTAGCAAAAAAAACTCCAGCAAGTGATCAGAAGGGTCATCCACCATGATCAAGTCGGATTTATACCAGGGATGCAGGGCTGGTTCAGTATTAGGAAAATCATCCACATAATTGACCACATCAACAAGCAAACCAACAAGAACCACATGATTATCTCAATAGATGCAGAAAAAGCCTTTGATAAAATACAACACCCATTCCTATTAAAAACACTAGAAAGCATAGGAATAGAAGGGTCGTTCCTAAAAATAATAAACAGTATATATCTAAAACCATCAGCTAATATCATCTGCAATGGGGATAAACCAGATGCATTCCCAATAAGATCAGGAGTGAAACAAGGATGCCCATTATCACCTCTACTATTTGACATTGTACTAGAAACACCAGCAGTAGCAATTAGAGAAGAAAAAGAAATTGAAGGCATCAAAATAGGCAAGGAGGAGACCAAGTTATCAGTCTTTGCAGATGACATGATGGTCTACTTAAAGAATCCTAGAGATTCAACCAAAAAGCTAATCTTTGTTTTTCAATATAGAACTTTCCACAGAGCTCTGGTCTTTTCTTTGCAAAAACTTGGAAATCTTCTATTTTGTTGAATGCCCATACTTTCCCTTGGAAGTATATAGTCAGTTTTGATGGGTAGCTGATTCTTGGTTGAAGACCCAGCTCTCTTGCCTTTCTGAAAATCATGTTCCATGCCTTACAGTCATTCAGAGTGGAACTTGCAAGGTCTTGTGTGACCCTGATTGGCATTCCTTTATATCTAAATGTCTTTTTCTGGCTTCTTGTAAGATTTTTTCTTTTGCTTGAAAGGTTTGGAATTTGGCAATTACATTCCTGGGATTTGTCTTTTGGGGATTTAGTGTAGAGGGTGTTCTCTGAGCTCTTTCAGTGGCTGTATTGCCCCCTTGTTCTAGAATCTCTGGGCAATTTTCTTTGATTATCTCTTGTATTACGATGTCGAGTTTGCTGTTTATTTCTGACTTTTCTGGTAGTCCAATTATTTTTAAATTTTCTCTTCTCCCTCTATTTTCCAAGTCTATGACCTTGTCGGTGAGATATTTTATGTTCTCTTCTAATTTCTTGGTCTTTTGGCTTTGCTTTATTAATTCTTGCTCGTTTTCTTCCAGTTGGCTGATTCTGACTTTTAAAGCCTGGTTTTCCTTTTCAGTTTGGTCAAACTGGTTTTGTAGATGTGTGAATTTCTTTTGCATTATTTCCCACTTTTCCTCCCAGAAGGCTTCCATCTTTTTTATCATTTCCACTTCAAATTCTTCATGGGTTTGTGGAGAGTTTCCGTTTCCTTTGGAAGGTATCTGAGCATTTGCTTGTGTTTCCTCTTCTATCTCCTCTGTATTTTGTATTTTTGCTCCATAAAATGTGTCCAAAATCACCCCCTTCTTCTTGTTTTTCTTGGAGTATTGAAGCTTTTCTGTGCTGTTTTCCATCTCTGTCTGAGTGGGGAGGTCTAGCTTTTCTTTTCTCTGGTGTTCAGTGGCTTTAGCCCCAGGCAAATTGTCCGTTCATATGTGTTACTGCTCTCAGTTCCCTCCCAATGCTTCTTTGTTGCCTTACTCCCACACTCTGAGCCTGGCTTTGCACTGTCCCCGAGGTATCTCAGAGCCTTTGTGGGCCAGAGAGGCCTGCATTCTGAGGGGGGAGGGGCCAAGGCTTCCTGGAGCTCTGAGGGCTCCTGATAGGATTAATTTCCCCTGGGTTGGATTGAGTGTGTCTTAAAGCAGGGACCTTCCCTGAGACTCGGACGGAAGGATCCAGCCAGGGGGCTATAGGCTCCCCTCTGTCTCTCTCTGTTTCCAGGCTGTCTGGGTGCCCCCATGACTGGCTCAGGTTGTTTTCAGGATGTGGCCTTCTGAATAGCCAACCCTGAGGGTTACTGTTGTCTCAGAAGACCCTGCACTCTGAGGAGGGAGGGGCCCTGGCTTACTGGAGCTCCGAGGGCTCCTGATAGGATTAATTTCCCCTGGGTTGGATTGAGTGTGTCTTAAAGCAGGGACCTTCCATGAGACTTGGACGGAAGGATCCAGCCAGGGGGCTACAGGCTCCCCTTTGACTCTCTCTGTTTCCCTGATGTCTGGGTACCCCCGCGACTGGCTCAGGTTGTTTTCAGGGTGCGGCCTTCAGAATAGCCGGCCCTGGGGTCCTTTTGCTGGCTCTTAGGTTCCTGCTGCTGCCTTGGACTCAGAGCTCTGATTTGGGGGGTGTAAACCTTAAAATTTCTTAGACTTGTGAATGTTGGAAATTTCACCATTGGAATGTGAACCCCATTGGCAAGGGAGGCTCTTCCTCCTCCCTTCTTAAGATTACTTTAGGACAGAAACCTTTTGCTAAACAATGGAAAGGGCTTTGACCTATGCTTAAGCATAGAACAGGAAGTTCTTTGAGTCATGATTGATTTTAGAATTGATACAATAGAGATACTTGGAATGACAGAACCAGGTCTTGAAACTTCCAATATCCACCCTACTCAGGGTAACAGGATTTAGGAAGGGCTGCAGCAAAGGATCAAGATTTAATTATTTGAGAATATGATCTTCAACAGACATGTGCAAAGCCACAGACCTCTGGGCGGTCCTGGGTTAAGGTAGAGCCACCATTGGCACAGGGAAGACATGGACAGTGATTGGTAGATGTGAGAACTGAGGGGAGGGAACTTGGATGGTTTCCTTAAAGATAGCAGGTTCTGAGGACTGGGGGTTGGTTGGAGAGGTGCTTTGAGAGCTTGCTCTGAAGGAAGCTGGAGGTGGAGGCCCCTGAGACTGTTTCTCCATTTTGGTCATGTGAGTGATAGGGACTGATCTCTTTTCTTTGCCTCAGCTATCTAAGGGCTTGGGCCCTTTGGCCCAGCCTAAACAGAGGGGGTATTTAAGCCCTATTCCCTTATCTCCTCTTTCTCTCTCCCTCTCTCTCTCTATCTCTAATACCTTTCTTCATCCTGTTTGTAATTAAACTCCATAAAAGGTTGACTGCTGACTTGAGTTTTCATTTAGGAATTACATAGCTGAATTCCTTGGCGACCTTAAATTAATATATATCAGTCTTTTAAACTGATTTCCTTGTCACAGGGGATGGGTCCTGGGATCTTCCTTCTGCCTATCTCTTAGATCCGAGTGATCTTGGGTTCTGGCTTTTGGGGGTTCGTACCTTTTGATCCAGGTCCAGGTCCAGGAGGAGGTTTCCCTGGATCTATCCTGTTGTTTGTTTTGAATTTCGGTGTCCTAGGAGCATACAGTTTGAGATCGGTAAGGAAGGGGTTTCCGGAGATCTGAACTTTAGCTCTCTCTAAGCTGCCATCTTGACCAGAACCTTACAATTTAATCTTCACAGTCAAGGAAGAGCTAAGTACCTTCATTGTTACAATTAGGGAAGAGTGAAATCCAATCTTCACACCACTCTTCTGCCTTCAACCAAAGCACAGTATTGATTCTAAGAGGAAAGGTAAGGGTTAAAAAAAAGAAAAAAAATGAGTGTTAAAAAGATATATTTTTAAAAATAGACGCTTATCTCCTTCCTCTTTCACAAGACCTTGCGTCCCATTCAGCTGCCACCTCTTTCTAAGGTGCAGGCCTAGCCACATCACGCACACACTCAATAAACTCTAAAGCCTTCTTAGTGCCTCAAGAATTAAATATAAAATCTTATGTTTGGCTTTGAAAGCTCTTCACACTGATTCCTTCCTACCTTTCTAGGCTTTTGTCCCCTGCCATACCTTCTACGATCCAAGATTAGCCTTCTTTATGTTCCTCGTGTGACACTCCTCACTCTGTGCCATTTTATTGGCTGTCCCCCATGCCCCAAATGCTCTCCCTTTTCTTTTTTCTTCCTGGCTTTTCTGGCCCCTTTCCAGACTCAGTTCAAATCTCATCTTCTGTATTGGCTCCTTCTTCAACCACCATTGCTAGTGCCCTTCAAGATTACCTTCCACTTCTATGGACTAAATCTTGTGACTTCAGCATTATTTACACATTGTCCATCCCATTAGAAAGTAAGCCCCTAGAGGGCCTGGACCATGATTTTGCCTTTCTCTGTATTTCCAGAATTTAGCATAGCTCAGGACACAGTCAGTGTTTATTAAGTTGTCATTGGCTGCCTGAATGCCTATGATAGGCAGAAAACAGTGTTCCAGTGAGAAGAGGAGGACTCTGACTGAAGTGCAAGTAACACAATGTGGCAATAGAAGTACTTAGAATCCCTACCCAGGACATGCGTGCCTGAAAGTGGCTGATGCTATTTTGTATGACTTCATTTGTATAATGGATAACATATTTCTTGCCTTCTCAATGGGTGGGGAAGGTGTAGAAGGTGGGAGAGAATTCAGAATTGAAAATAAAAATTAAATAATAAATTTAAAAGATGTGATGTGTTTTAAATAACTCCGTAAGCATAATGAGCATTCTAATTTCTTATCTTTTCAATGGAGTTTGTAAAGGGAGAGAGAGAATTTGGAAAGGAAAATAAAAATTGTCCATTTAAAAATAAATTGAAACATAGGTGTTCTTTTTCAAGAACTTATTTATTTTATTTGACCTAAAAAGTAAGCCTTTGTGACATAGACCCCTCTTTCCACACGACCTATACACAGAGAATTTATTTTTCATATTCTGTGTTAATTTTATATCTGGATCCTGGATGAGAAAGGCCCCAAGTCAGTTCCTGTGTATTGGGGAGAATTCCTGAGCCAGCCCTGGCTCCATTCAGTGTACTGATTTTTGCATTCTCTTTATCCTGAGGAATGTGGTCCTTTTACAGACTCTGGCAACAGGAAAGTTCTGCAATGATACTTTTCTGGCATACATGCAAAACCTGTCAGTTTGGGGAAGGGCTGAGCTTCTGACAGACCACCTCCTTCCTGGTTGCCAATTAAAGATGTCTTGGGATATTCAAGGGGACAGCTGAAGAATGAGATTCCATGAATGCAGAAATACTGGTCTAGAGAGTCATTTGACCACGATGAGGATGTCTTGACCAGTCAAATAATAAATTATTTTAAAATCAAATACCATCTCTTTAGAATTTCAATTGCTATAACACACAGTCCTAACTAGATTCTGTCAACTCGATTCTGAGTCCTGTGGCATCTTCCAAATACTCTTTTCTTTCCTTTCAGAGGTCCCTGGAAACAGAACCATGCTAGATATCTACCTCTGCTGGTGCTTTCTCTTAATTGCTCACTAAATGCAGATAACTTTGCAGGAAGCAGGCAACAGAATATCAAGCCATATGTTTCAAGGTATATAGCAACAAAGGGCACCACCAGACCCACTTCCAATATTCACCCTTTCAGTTTCTATAACAGATGAGGGTTATGTGGAACAAAGGTTAATCGATTTTAAATACCCCACTCTGGCCCTCTTGTTCAGGCATTTTTCAGTTGTGTCTTACTCTTCATGGCACCATCAGGAGTTTTCTTGGCAAATCTACGGGAGTGGTTTGCCATTTTCTTCTCTAGCTTATTTTACAGATGAGGAAACTGAGGCAAACAGGATTAAGTGACTTGCCTAGAAGTCACACAGCTAGGAAGTGTCTGAGATCATATTTAAAATCAAGAAGGGGAATCTTTCAGACTCCAGGTCCAGCCTCCTATCCACTTAGCCACCTAGCTGCCCCTCTAAGTGTTCTATGGGAAACTAAATTTTCACCTTTGTGGGTAGTAGGTATACCACTACATAGGATGGTCACTTCCTCTCTCAACTATCTTGAGAAGTATTAGACGGAAATTTTATTGCTTGGAGTCTGTGGACCTGTTTATTTTGGGGGTGGGGTGGTTGATGTTCAGGATAAAAGCCACTTTGCTGGGTTGCTTGAAGGAGAAGCATTTTTGCCCCAGACTGGGAGAAAAACAGTTAACTTCCTCTCAGTCAGACCACAGAGAGAACTGTTTGCCTGGGAAGCCCTCTCAATGGTCTCTGGCAGTGTAGGTACTTGGAACCAAGCAACATGTTAGGGCGCTGAAGTTTCCTCCAAGTCTACACCTTACCTCATAGTGCCCCATCTCTCTCACTTTTCCTCTTTTTCTCACGGTGTCTCTGAGTCTCTGTCTCTGTATGTCTCTGTTGTTAGTGCTTCCCACCCCCTTCCAAAATTACTTTGGCTACATTTTTATATGCTTAACTAGACCCATACTGTTGCCCCCAAGTAGAATTTAGTTCTGGTTGGGTAGGAACTGTTTAAATTTTTTTTTTGTAGCCCTCTATTTTGGTTATTTGGGTAATTCCAGGACATTTTCTCAAATGATGACTTGGAAGATAGAGCCTAAATTCTTTTGTTTAAATAAGTGATTATTGAATTGGACTGAATTCTAACATACTGCAGTCCTCCTGGGGGTTGGGAGCACACCGAAGTGAAATTTACAGAATACTACCGTGCTGGGCCTGGTATCAAGAAGATCTGCGCTCAAATCAAAATTACTGGCTGTGACCCTGCCCTAATTCATAGTCTTCCTCGGTTTCCCAAAGTATAAAATGGGTATAATAATAGCACCAACCTCCGAGGGTTGTTGTGAGGATCAAATATTAAAGTATCTGGCACATAGAAGGCACTTAAATGCTTGTTCCTTCTTTTCTCTTTCTCTCCACATCTCCATTCTCCTTCAGTAACTCAAAAAATGTCAGTCTTTAAGTGTATAGAAAGTGAGCCTTTAGCCCCTTTCCCGACCCCCAACTAAAACCCCAACAACTATCTCTCTACCATCATGCTAAACATACTGTAGAGCAAAGGTTCTTAACCTGGGGTCCATGGATTAATTTGTTTTTAAGTTCTGACAACTGTATTTCCTTGTCATTGGTTTCCTTTGCAATTCTATACTTTCTATTTTACTTACTATAAACATTAGTCTGAGGAGTCCATAGATTTCACACCTCCCAAGTGTGACAGAGGCTGGCACTAGAGAAAAAGTGCCAGACTGAAGAGTATATGAAATGATCACCTCAATGAGGGAGGGGCCCCAGGAGTGAGATCCTGAGGAGAGAAGACTCTGGCTGGAGAGCAGTGAGGGTCTTTCTGTCTTGAGAGGAGGAAGAGAGACGGTCGAAAAAGACTTTCTCCTGAGGGTTACCCAATTTTCCTGCTGGTGACTGGAAATCTTTCCCCCCCAACACTTCCCAATTGAAGGGATTTTCTGAAGAGAAACCTGAGCAGACTTTACCTCAGCTCCTGTTGCCCAGGGGTGAGTCAACCTGACTTTCTCTCAGGGGGCTCAGGCTGCCAAGGCCTGAGTTCCCCCCAAACTCAAGGAGGGAGGGGAAAGGGTTTAGATAGAGACAGGGACCCCATTTTCCCACTTTCCTTTTCCCATTCTTCCCTGCCCATTATTTCCTTTTGTATTACCTGATTGGGTTAACATTAAAAAGTTATCTGTTCCCCAAGCTGAGTGTGAGTGAACGGATCAAGGGGAGACCTTTTGGGTCTCGAGTAGTGGAGGGGGGACAAGAGTGAATTGGGGAGAACAGCTTTAGCTAAGGAGGGAAGGCAGAAGGAGGAAAATCTTCAAACCCCCTCCCCTCTCTCTGACCCAACCCATTACAGCTGCTGTCTCCCCTGAACCCCAGTTTTTAGTTTTCCTTCTTTTTTCTTTTTTTTAAAACACAAGGAGTGTATGATGCAACAAAGGTTAAGAACCCCTGAACTAGCTATTGGGAGTATCATCAAAGGAATATATTGATATTTTCTAAATAGTCGCAGCAGTGGAAGTTGGGAGAAATAATTGATGATTTCAGGTAGCTGGACAATGCTATCTCTTTCCCACACAATTGTCTGACTTCCTCTGAGATTCTGAACCTTAATTCTTGGAGTTCTGTGAACCACCTTCTTGCAAGGGGAATTGGAGGCACTGGGCAACATTAAATAATAATGAATCCAGATTCCAGGGACAATGAACCAGAGAAAGGGAAACCCCACAAAGTCTATCTGGGTCCTGTACACTTTTTACTTGAAGCTTTCAGGATTTTTTCTCAATAATATATCAAGAAAATGTCAGTCTTTAAATGTGTAGAAAGTGTGAGTCTTTAACCATGCTGGTGTTCTGGGGATTCTTTATATTGCCATTTTGGGGAGTAATTCTGGAACATTTTCTCAAATGATGTCCTGAAAAATAGTCAGCATTCATGGAAACATCATATGCTAAATGACCAGACTGGAGACATTTAAGAACAACAGAGGCTGGGAAAGGGATTCCAAGTGGCAATTTGGACTTTTGAATAGTGATGCCATTGTGTGGTGGTTATAGAACATATGATCCCCCTGAGGACAAGACAGCTATTTCTTCCCAACTGTGGAGCCCAACTTAGCCCAAGTAGTCTTCAATTTGGCCCTAAGTGTCCAAATGGAACACTGTCATCATCTTAGGGCAAAAAATGAACAGATTCACTGATTGCATCTAACTGCTCACATCAGGTGTCCAACCTACCAGAAGTCATGTCTGTGATAAATCAATGCCTCCTTGAGGAAAGGAAGTGCTCTCTTGTTCAATGATTTCTGGGATCTAGTTTCTTCTAGTTCCTACTGAGCTGCTCCAACCCTTCCTTAGTTCTTCAAGAGTTGCCTGGATCTCAATGCTCTCTATACCTTGAAGGAGCTCAGGTTCTCCTCAACTGACAGCCTTCCTTCCCTCTGTAATAGTTCAGACAACTTCCCAGAAAGGGGTTGGGGGACCAAGGGGTGGTACATTTGGGTGGTACCTTGTAGTCTTGCATGAGGCAAGTAAAACTGCCACTATATGCCTACAGTGTATATTTACTTGAAAGAAAGAAGTTCCTTTACCTGATTTGGTGGTAATTCTGAGTCACTAGGTAGGAGTGAGGGAAGAGTCCCTGTTTACCCCCTGTGGAAGAAGGTTAACAGTCCCTCCATAAAGTTCTCGCAGAAGGCAAAGATTTTATCATCATGCCATTGATACAGCTCTCTCAGGAAAGGTTTTGGTATATGGGTCAGGCCAGTGGGTGGTGGTGCAGAGAAAAGCTGTATTAGCTTACATCCTAGGGCAGGTTGCATGCAAGAGGTTGACAAGCTCTTGGTCACTTTATTATGGGTGATAAAGAATTGTTGACTGTGTCAGAAGTGTTCCCACTATGGCCCTGATGATCCTGGAGCTTTGTCTGCCCATCACCAGCACCTCCCATTAGGAGAAGGAATCTATGACCACACCAAATATGTCATCTGTGCGGTGTTTCTGATTTTTTTCTGGTGCTGCTGCTGTTCAGTTTTACCATCTTGCATTAGGAGACCCACCATGAATGTTTGTCTTCATCCAACATATGAACCAGGCTGCTGAGACTTAAGAGTTGCTCTTTCCAAAGACAGAAGGAAAAAACCCTACAGATTCTGGGTTTTGTTCTCCATATTTTTTCTCTCATTGTGGCGATTCCTTGGGGAGTTTGGGGGGAGAATACAATTTCTTTCTCTTTTCCCCTTAATAATGCCCAAGACAGGAGACAATCAAGAAAAACTGATAAAAGCATTTAAATGGTGGAAGGTCCTAAAGAAGAACTTAAGGTCCTTGCCAGCAGGAGGTTGCATGTGATTGGACTAATTTCTAACCAGTGTGTCTTTCACACAGCTCCCCTCCTGATTATAACATATATAACTTCTGTCCTATCGTAACATGGATTAGCTTTTCCTAAAAGGAGACAAAGCTATCCCTGGTCTCCCCAGTGCAGCTTCCTGGTGAACTAAAGGCATAATCCCCACCCCCAGTTATATGGAGTCTAGGCTTCTCCAACTTGGTACATTTCTGAACATCACACAAGTCACCATATCCTTCACCATATTCTGCCCTGATGACTATAGAAGTGTTGGGGGCTACATCCAGGGAAACCAAGTTCTCCTGTATCCTTGTTGTATATGCCTGCTCTGTCAGGTCAAAGTAAACTTCCTTTTGTTAAATGTTCATTGACTTGTGAGAACCTTGTTTCCCAGCAGTATTGAACCTCAACTACGAGAGCACTGGCGTTAGTCACATTTCTAAAAAGCTGTAGCAACATTTATTCTTTGGTTTTCTTACTTCCTTTATGGTCGTTGTGGTGTATATTTTGTTTTCTTGTGTGGTTCTTAACTCCATTTTCTTTTCTGTAGTCTTTACCAGTTTTTTTGAAGGGGTATGTTATGGTAACCAAGAGTTCAAATTGATGAACAAGGTCAGCCTGGGCAAAATTGCTTCAGCATCAAAAACTTGAAGTGTAATCACAAAACTGCTAGGTCTTCCCTCCCTATTCCTTGCTTGGTAGGGGATGTGGCAACAACTAAGCTGTGATGACTAATTATCTGAGAATCAAGAAAGAAAAGCAGAAAACCGAGGGAGAATTTTAGATATTGCTAAGAGATAAAGGGAAGTGGAAATAAAGGGAGGCAGGCTGACTTTTAAACATACCATGGGAACATCTACATGGAGGTCTTCCCCATTCCTTTTCTCTCTTCAGGCTACATATATAAAAATATTATTATTAGGACAATACTTTAGTCTCAAATCCTTGGTCCCACTTGAATGTGAAATGAGACCTTACAAGTCTTTAATGATCAATTCTGAAATAATCTGACCTGAAATATTTTTCATATTATTTTTGTTGAAGGGCTAACAAATTTCTAAAGGGCCTTATCAGCCCAGGAAAGTCCCTGATGAGAAGGGTGGTGATTAGACAAAGACTTTTGTCTAAGTCAATGAAAAACAGACCTCCTTTCCATATGTACTGACTGAATTAGTGAAATGATTCTCCATAATGCATTCCAAGGAAGGAATAGATGAGAAATGGAACAGAGAGGTATTTCTATTTGGATTGCAATGTGAGAGGAGTAATATCCAAAAGTTGAACAAATTATATTTTATTGTGTTGGGGTTTTTTTTTTTTTTGGAACAGCCTTGAGCTGAGTGGTTTTTACATTTTAAAGCACAACAAACTATTCTTTTTAGTGTAAAAACCATTGGCCCACAAAACAGACAACAGGCTGGATTTGGCCAAGTTCTATAGTTTATTGATCCCTGTTCTAGAAGCATGCATCCATATAGGCATCCTCCCTGGAAGTGCCTTTGCAGCCAGCTCTCAGTTCCTAGGTCCTGACTCCTTTTTGTATATGTATCAAAGGCTCTTTTATTTCATTTTCATGAGAGTGGGCACTCATAGGTCAGTGCTACAGGTGTCACAGCCAAGAATGGGTACACAATTCTGGCTCACAGCCCCTTTCTTTTTTTCCTCAGGTCCAATCAGAATTTCAATCCTATCGGTATGCATTCACCCTTTAATCAATCAGAGCAAGGGCTGTCTCAGTCCTAGTTAAGTCTTATCTTTCTATATATCCTATAGCTCTTTAGCCAACCAGAAGATGTAAAGATTCTATACTGCCTTATTAGGGAAACTGGACTTCTCTCATTGCATTTATCATAAATTTCTTCCGACTCTGCCTTGAGGTCTAGGCATTAACTTCCAGTCCAAAGATCCCACTCTTCTCAGGACCATAATTTGTTCTCTCATCACCTAACTATTTAGTAACTATTAGCTGTATATTCTTAACTGTTCTTTGAATAAATTCTACAAAGCAGGGTATTTAAGCAAGAAATTATAAACAAAGTCCCTAGGGTTCAGAGCAAGAAGAAACCACCTAGTTTCGGACTCTTTAGACTCTTCCACCTCCACTGGGTGAAGTAGAGAAGTGTCTACCTTTGCAGACTCCTCCTCCCATGGGAGAATTCTTTTCTAGAACCCCATTTTGACATTCATGCTCACTTCTGAAGTGGCTTCCCTAAGACTCACCCAGCACCAGTGCAGCTACTCTCTGTTTCAACTTCCTCTTGATTCTGTTTTCCTTCATTAGAATGTAAGCGATTTGAGGGCAAACAGTCTTTTTCCTGTGTTTCTTTTTTTTCTTTCTTAGTCCTTACTGCTTAGCACAGTGCCTAGTTCCACAGTACCTGGCTTTATCTCCCAGTCCCTCAAGCAAAAGCAAAAAAAAAAAAGCCTTTCTTCATTCATCTGTATCATCTTCCCCCACAAAAATGTAAATTCCTTGAGAGTAGGGATTGTTTTGTCCTTTACCTTCCTACCCCCACTATCTGGCATTAATAAAGACTTCATAAACGCTAGATGACTGATTGATAGGGAAAGAGGTACAAAGTAATAACCTGTGTGTTCTCTGGGAAGTTGTTAGGTATAGTTCTCCTTGTTCCTATGACTAAGCCAAATGACTTGGAACAATAAAACTTTTAAGATGTATCTTTTTCAAGTTTTATTGTTGCCATTTTTTTACAGTGCAGTCATTTCCCATCATCTTCGCTGGTAGAACCCCTGCTTGTAACAAAGAAAAACTTAAAGCAAATGCAATGATCAGGTCAGAACTGCATAATCTGTAGTCCTTGACTTTCTACTAAGAGGGAGGTTTAGGGGTATTTCCTATATCTGTTAAGGTTTTGGATATCTACGAGGAGATAAGGAAAACATTTCACAGACCTGGAACGCCAAAGTTAGGGTACATCTAGCACTCCATTTTGACTAGACCATAGAGTGTTTTTGCCTAGATGGTGGAGCAGGAAGCAAGTTATATGGTCAGACACGTGCCTTGAGAATATTATTTTGGAAACTGTGAGGAGGCTGTGTTGAAGGGGAAGAAGTGAATGAAAGAAGGAAGATTCATCAGGAGTCTGTTATAGTTATCCTTGCTGAAATAAGGGAGGTTTAGAACTGAAAAGAAGAGGATGGATGTGAGTGAGCTCCATAAAGGGAATCTCAACAGGATTACTGAGAGGAGCGAGGGAGCAAGGATGACAAGGAGGTTGTGAGCTTGATAACGAGGAGGACAATAATAGCCTCAACAGAAAGACGCTTGTAGGATGAACTGGTGAAGTTCAGATTTAGATATTCTGAGTTGGAGATGCTGATGGAGTACAGAGCAAAGATCCAGAGACCAATATGGGATGAGAGTTCGGGAGAGAATACAGATGTGAGCCACTTCTACAGAATCAGTGGGAGGTCATAAAGAGAACAGGTATGGCTGTTTATGAGTGGTGGGCTCAAAGAAAATGTTTACTTTTTAGGGCTTTTTTGATGGAGAAATTGATTGAAGGCAGTGGCAAGGGTGCCAATAGATAAGAGGAAGTGAGAAAAAAAGAAAATGAATTACTTATGGAACAAACTTACAAAGAGAGTGAGAGGGGACTGGATCAAGTACATAAATAGATCCCCGAACTGATAAATGGCAAAGTGATCTGACCAGACAGTTTTTGGCTAAAGAAATCATGAAAAATGCTCTGAATAATGAATGATTTGAGAAATGCAAATCAAAACAATTATCAGATTGACTATGATAAAAGGGGGAAATGACATGCTGGCAGGGATTTGGAAAGATAGGGATATTAATACACTGTTGGTGGAACTATGAACTGATCCAACAATTTTAGAGAGCATTCTGGAATTATGCCCAAATAAAACTGTGTATACCTTTTGACCCAACAATATCACTGAGTTAAGGTGATCAGAGAAAAAAGGAAAAAGAACCTATATGTTATAAAATATGTATAGCAGCTCTCTCTGTGGTGGGAATTGGAGGGATGTCTGTCAATTGGGAAATGGGCATATGATTTTAATGGAATCCTACTGTGTGGTAAGAAATGACAAGCACATTCATTTTTAGAAAACATGGAAAAACTTACATGGAATCAGAAGAGCAAAATGAACAGAGCCAAGAGAATATTATATCCAGTTACTGAAATACTGCTTGATGATAAAGTGTGAGTATTCACCTCCAGAGAAAGAATTAATAAATAGAAACATCCTTGACATAATTATACATGTATATAAACAAAGTATGTCAGATGATGGAGAACTTTAATGTAACAAACAAATTTTTAAAAAGTAAATAGAAGTCAACATTGTCAAGGTAAATCAACTTTGCTCAGGCTGGATTAAGAGAGGGCAGATGAAGCTATGGGAGGGTGGTAAGATGTAGAGAGAAGGGATATCTGCTGAGAGAGTAGAGGAAACTTGAGAGAAAAAGGTATGAAATACTTTATTCTGACAGAAATATCAGTTTTCAACTAGGAATAATAAAAGGATTTCAGAAAAAAAACCAATGAGGGCCCAAATAAAATGAGCAAACAGAAATCTGTAATGGACAGCAGAGAGGCCCAAATGATTCTGGGGTGGAGAATGATGTAGAGATGCACTAATCAACCAGAATGGCAAGTCATTTCACTTCCCCTGAGTTTTTATTTCCTCACTTATGAAAGAAACAAGTTGGATTATATGACTTCTGAGGCCTAAATCTGACAGAGAAATCTGGGAAGTGAGGAGTGTGTAAGGTGGCACCGTTATCGTAAGCCAAAGATTTCACTATTTTGTAAGCAGTTAAGGTACAGATGTAGGGCAGCTAGGTGGTGCAGTGATAGCCCTGGAGTCAGAAAGTTCAAATCTGGCCTCAGACACTAGCAGTGTGATCCTAGGCAGCCACTTAACTGTCTTCCTCAGTTCCTCAACTCTAAAATGAATTGGAGAAGGAAATGGCAAGTCACTCCAGAAATACTATGCCAAGAAAATTCAATGGACAGCTGTAGCCCACAAAGATTTGGACATAACTAAATGACTAAACAATTGCCATGGAAATGAACCTGGTTTCCTCAATCTCCTGTAGGATTTAATCTTACATAATAAAATTTATTTAAATTTAATTTAATCTCTACATTCTACTGTAATTGTGTGTGTGTGTGTGTATGGTGGGAGGGCAGTATAATATCTAGCACGGTGTGTTGGGTACCCCAATAGGCACTCACTAAATAAGACTGGCTGAAGTGCATCCAACTGAACTAAGAAAATCCTGGTGAAACATTAGAGAACATACTTCATGGCCAGGGAAGACAGAACAAAACAAGAAGGAAAAGAAGCAGTTTCAGGAATGCTACTGTTGTCACATGTTATTGGTTAAGGATTCTGCAGTGAAGGATGAAAACCAATGGCATAATTTGTTTTACTGCAGCATGCACACCTTCTCAAACTCCTTCTTAACTTCAAAAAAGTAGTTTCTGAGGGTTACTCAAGAAATGTTCTTACTTTCTAATAACTAAAACAACCAGAAAATGGAAAACCTTAACCCTAGAGCTATCTAGTCAGTCTAGTCCCTCTCCTAAGCTTCAGAGGGCGCCACTATCCTTCCATTTACTTTTTTTCCATCCCCAGGTCCTCTTAGCCAAATCTTATCATTTCTTCATTTCTATACAAGAGATACGTATAAATCTATTCTCCAACAACAGTCATCACTCTATTTCAGGTCTTTACCACTTCTCATTTGGACTACTGCAATATCCTGTCTGCTTCAAGTCTCTTTCTTCCACATCTAATCCACTCTCCAATCCCAAAAGGAGTGACAGGGTCACTATTCAGTAAAATCCCATGACTTCCTATAATCCTCCAGGATTAAATACAAAGTGCTTTGGCACTTAAAGCCCTTCACGATGTGGCCACTTAGTACTTTCACAGTCTTCTCACACATTTATTCTCCATTCACGATCCAGCCATACTATTATTCTCCTGTTCCTCACACATGATGTGCACGCTCTGCTCTCTCTCTCTCTCTCTGAATCCATAGCTTCCTTCAAAACTCAATTCAAAAAATTACTTTTTCTTACCTATCGGAAGGGACTTGAAAGACCATCTAGTACAAACTAAAATTGAATAGGAATCCCTCCTCTAATGTGATCAACAAGTGGCCATTCTTTGAAAACCTCCAATAAAGGAGAGGGACAACTTCCTGAATTCAAATTTGGCCTTAGGCACTTACTAGCTATGTGATCCTGGGAAAGTTACTTAATCTTATGTCTCATCTGTAAAATAAGCTGGAGAAGAAAATGGCAACCTGCTCCAGTATCTTGGCCAAGAAACCCCCAAATGGAGTCACAAAGAGTTGGATACACCTGAATTAATGACTGAACAACTGAAATAAAGGAGATCCCTTTACTTCCCAAGGGACACATAGCTCTTCTGGGTTTTGTATGACCCTGACCTATTTAACCTGTGAAGAAACATTTCTGACCCTACAGAGAGCTAAGTGTCAGATTCTTGACTCATGGTAATTTGAACACATGACCTGGGTTCCAATTTTGTCTCAGCTACTTCCCTGTTTGACCTCCGACAAGTCATCTCTACAAAAGGGAATGGGGTGAATGAGATGATCTCTAAGCTTCTGAAGCCTATGACCAGCCATCTAATTCATCCCTTATATTTAGTCATTTATCAATACCATGTCAGTCAATACCAAGAATGTATCTCATTCTCCTCTTACCATCCCAACTCCTACCACTCTAGTGCTCTCTTCACAAACTGATGATGATGATATTGATTCCAATCTTCAGCATAACATCTATCAGTGTTATCATTATTAGACTGGGCTTTCTAAACACTTTTCAAGGTTGCTTCTTTTCTCAAAAGTCTACTATATCAAGTCAAAGTCTTCCATTGGCTTCCAAAGGCTCTTCCCTCCAATTCTAGCCTGCCTATTTTCCAACACAAACCTGGTCAAGGTCAATTGTCATGCTCAGGGATATTATTCTCCTTCTAGCAGTTAAACTGTTTCATTAACTACTGATGTGGTCTCCTACCCTGAGAAAGCAGGAAATACTTCTTTGGTGTCCCTTGGTAGCTAGGCACCTAGTTCAGAAAGTTGATATTTGCTGGTCCACCACCACCTCTGGCCCTCTACTCACCTTATTTGAAACAATGTTCAGGAAGAACATTAAAACATTTCTTCAATTTTTTTTTTAAGTTTTGAGGACCAATTCCACCTTTTAGTAGAACACAAAGTTTTAATGTGACATTTCCATATTTTGAAGAATGATTCATAATTTTATCCTAGTCATAAAGAAAAAGATTCTTTGGTCCAATGGTAAGATATCTATAACAACCAGTGCTAACTTTTGATTATAGAGATTAGAAAGTGACATTCCTGACCCAGTATCTGTCACTTGATAGAGGCAAAATTTGAATCTAGGATCTCTTAGAGCCATCCATTAGCTGAATTTAAGCTCCTTCTTCAAAGATGTCTCATATAGTGTAGTTAGAGGTAGTTGAAATGAGAGATCATTTCTGAGAAGTTGCCATATAGCCCGAAAGTCATGATAGCTAATAAGTAACAGAGGTAGGACTAACAAAAAATGCTCTGATCTTATTTTCTATATATTTTTTTCCATTTAAAAAGAAATGAGATTTTTAAAAACCGTTATAGTAGCTCTTTTAGGATTAATTTGATAGTAAACCAGTTCAGAGGACTGAAGGCAAATCATTCCAACCACCTGCTGCAGAAAAGAGAATCCAGAAATGAGAAATATATTTTTAGATATGAACCATATAGAAATTTGTTTTGCTGGGCTATGAATGGTATACATTTTTTCTTTTTTTTTTAAGTTGTTCAATGAAGAGGGTGGGATTTTTTTACAAAAAGAAATGGGAGTAATTTTACTATAGTTCCTCTACATAAAAGAAATTTTAATTTCTTTGAAATGTACTTTTTGTGGAAATATACCTTTACATATAGTGTTCTACTTGGCCTTATGTTTTAGAAGTGAATTCTCCATTAACTTGGTTTTATCCTATCACTACCAATAGGTACTAAATAGATTATCCAAAGCTTCATATGCACTGAAATTGTATAACACTCCCCTCCCCCAAATAAGTCACATATATATTGTCCTCAATAGAAGAATATTGCAACTTTTCCCTCATCTCTAGATCTGGCTCTCTGTCCACTGAGCGCCCTAAGTGCTCAATACCTAATTTCTTAATTCTAATTTCCCCTAAAGCATAATTTCTCATCTTTTGGCAGTATTCTATTTATCCCTACTTTGTCATATTACACTTCCCAATGCTTAAAAATTCTCCACTAATTAAAGATACGTGTGTACCCTTAATGCCATACTTAAATTCATATTTCTATTTGCTAAGAATGCATAGTCCATGAATGACACCTGTATGCTAACACATAAACATGGCTAGCTAAATAGCAACCTACCTATCTTTAAAATTTTTAAGAGTACCCTCATGTCCAGTTTTACTGGGCTTTGAAATTTTGTTAAACATCAACTCTTATTTGTATCATAAAAGTTCTAAGTTGGCAATGCCATTGAATGGCATTATTGAAAGCCAATATTGGTTTGCCAGAAATAAGAGCATACACATTAATCATGAGGAATTTTAATTTCCATTTCGAATTTTCTGGGACAGGAAAAGTTCCTAATTTATGGTTAGTCAATATTTTGATCCTCCACAACTTCTTACACCCATTAGTGTGGCCATCCCCACGGTCCATATATAACATTTTATTCCTTCCCCAAAATAATGTTCTTCATAAGCATTCAAGCCAGATATATCAAAAAGTCACTGTCTTCTAAAATGAAAGTGAAATGTTTCTAAAAAGTGACAAACCTAACATAACCTACCTTACTAATTTTCTGTCTGAAATTCTTAAACTTGTAACCCAGACCATTTTTCCCCTTATGGTAGGTAGAATAACTTCTCTAGGATACTGAAATCTTATTTTTAAAAGTCTTCTTTTTAACATGCAATCTAGACGCCTTTGAAAAGAAGCTAAATTTAAGGTGATTCCTTTTTTTTTACTTTTAACAAGAAGTGAAATACAACTTGGAGAAACAGTTCTTAAGAACAAAAAAGCTACAGATGAAATTAAGGACATAGATAAATGCTGCAGACATCAGTAGTTTATTGTATGTTTAGTCAAAACACATTCAAAATGGAAACTCAAAGAATACTTTCCACCGGAAACAATTAACTAGCTTCTACTAGCATATAATGCTTAACACATTACAGCAATAAAGATGGTAATCCACTGTCTTCTATACCTAACTCAAGCCCAAATGGTAAAGCCAGTTTTGTTGAAATGGGGTCAGAATGATTGAAAACTACCATCAACAAATCAGCATTTAACAGAAATGGTAGGTGAGTCTTTGCTTTTGCTGAAAAAAAGGGGGGACAAGAATGTTAAAGTCCACAGTACAGTAGGTGAGCAATCACCATGTAAACTTCTGTTTGATATTTTAATTAATGATTTAACCATGGTTTTCAAAGAAGCAATACTGAAGCGGAATGGCTCTTGGCTGTTCTAGGTTTCTACACTTCTATTTGTAATTACTCCTGGTGCCAGAAAGAGTTTATATGGTGGCAAGGTGATGATCAAGCATTAGGAATAACCAAAGTAACAAAGGGAAGGAGAACATAGGGTACAACAGGGATGGGGTTGGGGAGGACATGAGATATGGGCTAAAAAGTTTAAAGAAAACATGGGTAATAAACTACTTATTTTAAAATAGTTTGAATAAAGGTTTCAAAACTCAAGACCAAAGTCACGTTTTCTGGTTAGGACTTCAAGTACTATACTTAACTTTTGAAATTGTAAAACAGTTTCAAGCAGGAAAAAAAAATCCTTAAACCAGAAATGGAAACCAGGAAATGTGTCCCCAAAAAACATATGAAATAGTGCAAGACTTCCCATCAAACATGGAAGACCTCAATTCTGGGAAGAAAAAAAACTAGACAAATATAATTTCACTCACATTACTTAGAACAGGAAAAACAAAAGATGTGTGTCACCTGCCAGTTTACTAGAGAGCAAACAGTTGCATAATTCTGAAACAAGTTGCTACCCATAACAGTGGAAAAAGAAAAACCCAAAGCGTTATAATGTAATGAGGTCTTCCATGTTTAAAAGCAGCTTTAAGTGGTCAGTCATACTTATCCACTTCACGTCTAACCTGAAGCATCAGATACTGGTGTTTACAGAATGCTACCGCACACAACTGGGGAATATCCTTTGCTACTTTGCAATTTAATTTAGGAAGGCAGGATAGCAAGTAATTCAGTAGTTGCAAACCTTCCTCACAGAATTGCTTAAGATCCATGTAAAAATAAAAAGGATGTTGCCCCAGCCCTAAATTCTGAGCCATATGGGTACTAACTAGTTCAAGAATTGTGCAAAATGGACAGTTCCCCTCCCAAAACAAGATGCAAACAATTATAGCTGCCCTCTGCTCTGAAAATTGCAGTATCCTCATTTAATCTTCACTTGCCACATGTTGATCTGATCACTTAAAAATTATTATTAGAAACATACATTAAGTTGATTGACTTTTCAAAAGCACCTCCAAATGGGAAATACCAACATTCATTCACATTCATGCTTTTTAAGTGAAAAGTCAGGTCTGGGGACTATTTAGATGTCTCCCTCATCTCCCACCCCTCCCTTAAGCCACCGCACCTCCCTCCCACAGAAAGCATCACAGCTGTTAACTGAAAGCAAGGGAAAGAACATGCTAGTCATTTTTACTGATTTAAAGATACTGCAATTTTTATACACTTCAATGATTTCTTTAAACAATTTTGCAGCTGTTTGGCTTTGCAGCACAGCAAACCATACACTCTACTGTACAAAATCACCAGCGAGACTGGAATGATGTATTAAGAGAAGGCACCATCATGCTTATTACATTACCAGAGAACTAAAAATACAGTAAGGACAATTTTCACTGTACACAGCTTAAAGGACAAAGGGAAGGAGGAGTGTGTTGAGCAGCCAACCATCCCTGGACTGAAGAGGGGCAGGTAGAAAATTCTTAGATGAGCTACGACACTGGTCTAATATTCAAGACCAGAGCAATAGAGTTCTGGACCATATTATTTAGTTCACGCCTAAATGATTTCCCTCTGGAATATACTTTTTAAGTCTTGGTAAGGTTTACATGTGCACATGTTGGTCATAGCCAGCAGACCAAATGCCTGCATCATTTCAGAATCTATTCTCAATCTAGAGAAGAAGAAGTAGTACTTTTTGTTTTCCTGCTGCCTCCTCCTGCAGATGTCAATGGAATTGAGTTCAGAGTACCCATTAGTGCATTTTGATAAGTGCATAACAAGAGTTTTTTTTGTTTGTTGTTGTTGGTGGTGGTGGGGTTTTTTTAGCCAAGTGTTCTTAAAAAAAAAAAGGCAAGATTCTCAAATTGCACAAATTGCACTATTGATGTTTCCAACAGTAACAGGCAGAAACAGTAACACTTAAACAAAATGTGCAGCAGAGGATTTTTGACTGAAAAGGACCAGAATTCAGTTGGGCATGTCTTTTAGGTTCACTTTTGTTGCAGATCATTTAAGATATTGGTCATCTCTCAGTCCTTAATTCTCCAAGTCTAGATTTATAAATTAACAATGTGAATCCTGTTGTGAAATTGGGGAAAGAATGTCCACCTCAATTTAACTGGTAACCAAAGGATGCTTTTCACATCAAAGAAATGATCAAAAAGGCTGTGTCACATTCCAAAGCCAAAAAAATTAACAAGAATGCAAACACGACGAATAATGTACCACTGCCAAGACTGTCTGCCAACAGTGGGGTTTCAGCGACGCTGTCCTGTGAAGCGGCCTTCCATCTGCCCAGCTCCTCTTCCAGAGCCAAGTTTTTGTGCCATGCCGCCTCTAGGAGGAGGTCCTCTTCCGTCGCGGTCACGCATCATTCCGCCTCCCACGATGCCACGAGGACCCCCGGGACCCCGATCATTGCGCCGAAGGTCCCTACGATCATCACCTCCACCTCTAGTTTCTCGCTCTCTTGCAGCTCTGGTTTTTTTCTCTTCTACATTTAAGCGAACTTCCCCACGGAACATAATTGGCTTTAAAAAGGAAAGAAGATTTAGTTAAATTAGATCCTTTGTCAGTCACTAAGTTTCACAGAAAAAGGAAGATTCTTTAAAAACAACCACCACCAAAAACTAAATCCCAACCAACTCTTCTTCCTTGTCCAACAAATTAGCAGTCTTAAATTTCTATCTCTCTCCCTCTCGAGGTACCAAAATACAGAAAATTAGGTATCCTCACTAATGATAAGCTATGACAAACATTTATATTTTATAATTTATTCACATCATTATTAAGGAAAGTACTGATCTGTCACAGAATCAGTATTTAGAGAGGAAAAAGAACATTCAGTTTTGAATTTGAATTGGGAAAGCTTAAATAGTATGGACAAGGTAATAATAATAAGAAGAAATAGTTGGAATTTGGGTTCTGATCTTATACTCACTGCTTCTGACTCTCTACCCCATAGATATCTTCAGGAAAGGTATTTAGATGAGTCCCTTCCCACTCTTTCTCTAGAAGCCTATGAAACTAATTCATTATTGCTATAACATACAATAGAAACATCATATTATTTCAAATAAACGGGAGTTAACTTACTTTTGCCACTAAGATTCTCTGAACTGGTTCAGAGTCATCAAAAACCACAAATCCAAAATTTGGTAGCTTTCCACCAACTCCTTTAGTATTAATGCGAAGTTCCACTACATTTCCAAAACCTACAAAAACAGAATACCACATTAAAAAAGTTTAAGACAAATCTTTAAAAAAGAATAGGTTTAAAAGCTTCTCTCAGGTCTTAATTGTATGGCTTAATTTTTATTAATTTTACTCTAAACTGAAACAAAAGATAGTTTAGGAAAAGAAATGCAGTTATCGATCTAACAAGAAACAACTAAAGCTTGATTCCTAGGCTTCTAATCCTCAAGGAAAGACTCCTGGAACCAAGGGAACTCAATTGTGGAAGCAGGTAGCAAGCAACTAAATAACTAGTGCTCACATTTTAACAACTACTGCAGCAATTAGGAATTCTAGCCTCTCCCTCAAAATCCCTGAAGCTAGGCAGAGAGTACACTTTCCTAGTTCTGACCCCACACCCTTACCCTGTCTGTCTATATCGAACTACAAACTAAACGCCAAGTTTCTACTTTATTTCTTCTTGTTCCCTACTAACTTAGAAAATGCCACATGTCAGCTAAGCGGTGTGCCACATTCTTTTGATTTCGTGACATACTGTTAGAAACTGAAAAATGTCCTAGGAGGAATGAAGAAGACAAGAGGTCAAAAAGAAGTTGGGGAAGTGGCAAAACAGGAAAAGGCAGCAAAAATTTTGCCTGACTACCCTGGCTATACTGCCAAGAAAAATCAGTACTTTATCTCTTCCTGTAGTGTCTGTATTATTTTTAAAAATCCAGGTTTTAAAAAAAAGAAAACTTACTCATGAAGAATTCCTTTAGTTCATTCTCATCAATGTCATGTGGCAAGTTGCCCACAAAAAGTTGGTGACTGTCTGGGTAACGAATTATTCTTCGGTTATCTGACTCATTCTGCTCCATATCTCCTCGGCCTATGAACAGAGATGGAATAGTTCTTATAAGTTCAAAAATGGTAAGAATTTCTATCTTGACATCCCATTCATTTATGAAAATATCCTTCTCCCCTTCCCCAATCAGCAAGCTAACAAAAGAAGAACATAAGGTTCAGCAAAACAAACCAACATATCACAAGTCTTCTATGACAAAATAAACAAAATTCCCTAATCTAAAGTCCCTCATCTCTGCAAAGAAGGGAGAGGCATTTTCTTTACTCTTCTTCCATGCCAAGCTTAATTACTATAAATTAGTTTTCTTTTCCTTCTTTCATTTCATTTAGTTTTTTTAAAAATTCCATATCACTTAGCATCAAGACATGCTTTTGTATAGGAAAAATCCTTACAGAAGAAACAAAAATCTTGAAAAAGAATTTTACCAAAATGTATTAATTATGTTTGGTATTTAGTGAATATAAGTATATAGGTATATATACTTATATATATATGGTATATAAGCTGAAAATATTAAAAAGAACTCTTAACCTGAAATAAGAAAGATGAATTCAAATTCTGCTTTTTAGTCTTGATAGCTATATGACCCTGGGTAGGTCTCTTCCCCTCTCTGTGCCTGTTTCCTCTTCTGTAAAACAGGGGAATTGAACTGGATGACCTCAAAGGCTCCTCCCAGTTCTAAAGCTAAGACCCTGAGACATCTCCAGACAGGCTGGCACATAATTCTGTTACTGGATCTTCACAATCACCTCATGAACATTAAGCACCACTCAAGTTAAAGTGATGCTAAGTAAAGTGGCAAGGACTTGGCATCTTCTGATGCCTACTCAGGGTCTGATTTCTTAGGAAACAATAACTGAGGCCTATCAAGAAGGAAAACAGGGGTTCTGGGCAGCCAACTCCAAAATTTTTTCACAATCAAATTTTAAAGTGTTTATCAACAATTTTTAACATTGGTCGGATAGGCCAATCAAGCTATTTATGAAAAGGTAAAATGGTAAAGAGTCTGATTTCAGAATCAGGGGGCAGACAGAGGGTTCTGGGAAGAGAACTCAAATCCATATCAGAGGCTGTGACTGCCCCACTTGATGCTCCTTAACCGTTTTACTTTGTTTCAAGAGAATATGCATGGAGATCAGAGATTAGGGAAATAGCCACAAACAGCATCAATGGATATTCTTAAAGAGGAAAGGGTCCGAATCTGTCTGCAATAAAACCTTTATATGGACAGCTAATTGACTTGGTATGTCCTTGTTTTCAGCAGATCTTGCTGACCAGAGTTCCAATACATACATAAAGAAACTCTCTAATTCAGAATGGTTTGGGGGCAGCTGGGTGGCTCAGTGGATTGAGAGCCAAGCCTAGAGACTGGAGGTTCCTGGGTTCAAATCAGGCCTCAGACTCTTCCCAGCTGTGTGACCCTGGACAAGTCACTTGACCCCCATTGCCTAGCCCTTACCACTCTTCTGCCTTAGAACCAATCCACAGTATTGATTCTAGGACAGAAGGTAAGGGTTTTTTAAAAAATGGTTTTAATTGAAAGTGCTTTCAATGTTGCCAAAAAAAGAAGTTTACCTGGCCTTGGTCCCCTGGGTGGGAAACCAGGTCGTTCTCTTGGACGTTGTTCACGCACACGAGGTGGCTGAGACTGAGCCTCGGATTTAGTTTCAATTCTTGGCTAAAACAGGAGAAAAAATGCCATTAGGCAATATGCTAACATGGCACCTGAAATATAGCAGGTTCTTATAAAATTTAAATAATTACAAACAGTTCACAATTATATATAATGACAACTTTGGGAATAACCTGAATATAAAGACCTATCAATGTGAAAAATAATTTTTATAAGGTATTCTGTACCAATCTAGGACTGTAGGGTAGTCTCTATTATTCATAGAAGCCCAGTTAACTCACCAATTAAAAATGAATTTTGATTTATTATAGCTGGATCAAGGACAGGTCCTATAGCAAATTAAAGAAATTCTTAGTAAGACAACACCTAAAAGAAAAGTAAATTTATATGAAATAATGGGCTTCTGGCCAGACTGATAAGAAAAATATGCAGAACAGAACATGGGAAAAAATTGTTTCAGTTCCATCAGTCACTACCCATTAGAATTCTCTAAGTTACAAAGGAAAATAAATCCCAGCAGTTGTCCTATTTCCCCAATCACGTCATCAATTAAAGACAATAAGGCTAAAAAAAAAGCAAAAAGAAAAGGTACATCTAGAAATAATCTCAAACAAGCTTAAATAGCCATCCCATGGAAATATACTTTCAAAACTTATGAAAATAAGCCCTTATTTAGTAAATAAAGGAAAGAAGAAAATTAAATAGGCACACCATTACAAATGCCTACCTCAATGCCAGGAAAGTATCATGCTATATTAGTGCTATATTAGGTTATCACCTTCAGATATCTAATCAAAATGGTATGAAGATGAAGAATAGAAGACTCAAAAGCTTAAAAACAAATTAAGCCTTCTATCTTTATAAAATTAAAAGCAGACCAGTAGTTTCTCTTGTCCCCATGTACTATGTGAAATAACTTTGCAGGCAAAAGGCAGAAATCCAGTTAATTTTCTTATAGCATCCCAATTATTCAAACAGAAGTTCCTTGATATTTAAATGAATTAATATTTAAATGGCCAATAGACTGACATCTCTCTAAATAATTTCCTTACTATTTATTCTTATATAAACTGATAAAGATTTAACTGTTGAATCTATTGTGCTGAAAATGTCCAGAAAAAAAGTTGGAGGGAACTTTAGGTCATCTAATACAAGTCCCTCACTTTATAAAACAAAATTCAAGCAAAGAAACATATTCTTTAATCTTTATTCTAGTTTTCAAATTAAATAAATAAGAGACTATTAGTTAAGTCTTGCCTTTGAGTGGTTTTGAGGATCCTCTATTATCCATTAAGAATACCATTACTGGGTATCAGGATTCAACTATAAGATCTCTTCCAAAAAAATAAATAAATAAATAAACTGCTATCATCTGAGCTTTGAGACTATAATCAACACTACTACTAGAAAAAGTACATACATAAGTCATTAATGTTATGGGGCACAAATTCACAAATCTGGAAGCCAAAGGTTCAAACCTTGGTTCCATTCCATCACTGCATTGAGTAAAATTCTGCCCAGTCACTGTATTTCTAACCTTAGTTTCTTCAATGTGAGAACAGCTGAAAATTTATGATGTACTGACTCTTTAAAGTTTAACAAATTAGATGTTTAAAAAGAATCTGAATGATCATAAAATCAGAGAAAATTACAGAGAATTTTAAAGTGAGCATTTTAAATAAAACTTTTAGTGTTCTGCTTTTGAAAGGCAGCATGGGATAGTGACTCTCTGCATTAGTAAAGATCTGGGCTCAAGCCTTCCCTCTGACCCATACTAGCTGTCTGTCCATGGGTGGTAAGTCATTTACTCAGCCTCTCAGGGCCCCAGGCAACCCTCTGTGACTAAGTTACAGGTGAGTTGCTTATCTGCATCTGAATCAAGGCAGAGTTTCCATACCAGGAGTTCAAAGAAATACCAGAATTTGAGTTCTAGTTCAGCAACTTTAATTAAGTATAACAGAGCAAATGACTAACTTCTCTGAACTTCATTTTAAGCAAATACTATCTGTCCTCCAAACAGGATTATTGTGAGGATCAAACAAAATCATGTACTCAAAAGGGCACTAGAAATATCTCCATACAAAGGGTTTCACTAAGAACTGTTACTCCACACCAAATCAGGTATTTGTTAAAAAATTATTAAAACAGCATCTTAACAACCTGTCACTTGAAAGCCATAAGAGAAAATGAAATTGTTTCTTAAATGCATCTTTTTCAAGTTTTATCTTTTAAAAACAGACCTATAGATCTCTTAGCTGATAATTTGTCTCTTCCATGTTCAAATATAAAAGAAATGTTACAAGTAAAACTAAAAAAGATCAGAATAGATAAGGATACCTATACACAAGAATTCAAAAGAGGAAAAAGCTCCAAGCCACTATCCAAAATCTGTAACCATCATCACTGATGAACACTACAACCAGGCAAAAGGATGTCTGAATTTTAAAGGGGGAATGGGGGAGGAATAAGTCAGAAGTTGAAGCCTCTTTTATTGATCTTATACAAGTGCTAAAAGTCATGTTACCCGTTCTCATTATTCCTGAGTCAATTATTTGATGAAAATTAGTTAACAATAAGCTTAATAATAAAATTGCATATTCTGTAATATTACTGGGAGGGGATGAGAGAGGTAAATTATATGAGAGAAGGTAAAAACATAAATATTTTGCCAGAGAGCTTGTCCAAGTATCAAGCCCTACAAAATGGAGATCACTGTCAACAATTACTGAATATAACATTAGTAAAAACAGAAATGCTGACCAATTACTAGTCACTAAAAAACACACCAACAGAATAACAAAACTTTAGTCTTCTAGTTAAATATACACTATTTTATATGAACTAGCTGACATCTAGTAAATTCTCTCATTACTTTAACTCACTTATTTGTATGTATATTTATACTTAAGTACCCTAGAATTTCATACCATTTGATGTGAACTATATATACATATATATAAAATCACATTAAAATCCTGTTCAAAAGGAATTCTATCAAGTTTCTGAATAAAAACAGTTTTTTACTATAAGACAAATGTCCATTATCTCAGAAGTGGTGACTGACAGCAATTACCCTGTGTCACTGGCAAGGACATATTTATCATTTTTTTCCCAGTTCTGGGAAAAGTAGCCTCATGTCTATGTTATCAGATTGTTTAAGGACAAGAATATTCTTTTAAATTGTAACATATGCTATATGTTGAATGAGTGCCTTTAGAAACCAAATGAAGTATTAAAAACATAATGGTAAGCAAATATGAAGCCAATTTTCCTTTGTGGTTAGCTAAGAAACCTGGAAAATCTATGAACATATGCATACAAGCGCGCGCGCGCACACACACACACACACAATTTAATGAGGGAAAAAATGGTTCTATGAAAACTGAGCAACTCCACAAGCTTAATACAATCTTAACACAAGGAACATAGAATGTAAACAATGGTTTTAAAGATCCATCATTTTAAAAGAGTTCTTGCTGAAAAATATCAGAAGTCATTCAGAACTTCAAAGACGGGAAAAAAAAAACCCCACAGGAAATTAGGCAAATTATTTTAAAACTAAAAACATTTTAATTCATGATCCAGAATTATGCCAGGCACTGGAAAGGATAACCAAATAGTCCCCAATTATCTATTTGGGAAATACCTCCTGAGCATAAATGTGACCATCAATTCTGATCCTGACCTATATCATTGCTTATAAACAATGTCTGTGTAGTTACCAAAATGACTGACATTGCTTTGCAAAATACTTGATCCATAAGTGAACACTACAGTCATAAGTTGGTACAGGTTCCATTTTAAAAGATATGAACCACACATGACTGATTGAAACAGTATACAATGAAAGTTCATATTCTATTTTAACAGTGAATCTTTATGAAATATTTGTGCTTTTCCTAAATCATTAAATTCCTCACAGGCTACATAATTAGAAGACCTAAAATCTCCTTGCTACAAATTTTTTTTAAAGTAAAAATCAGCACCTCTATTTTCTGTAAAAGCCTTTAAGTTATAGTATAAACTTCTGAAGCCAACTTAATCTGTATTATCAACACTCATACCTCAAATACCACTTATTTGTATGTAATGGAGATACAGCATTTAAAGTGAGTGCAAAAACATATAAGACAAGTTGGTTTTTTTGTATGCTTAAGCAATGACAATTTCTGATTGACTTATAAAAAAGTAAGCAATTGGCAATGTAACAAGGATACAATCCAATGTGTTCACAGATTGGGTTACCTGTGAGACTGGTGCTTTAACATGGGGTGGAATTCCAGAGGAAGAAACAGTACCACTAGGAGGCAGGTTTTTACTGGTCACTGAAGCCCAGGAGAAAGCCTGCAGGAAATGCAACAAACCTAGACTACTAATCATGGAAAACCACCAACATTTCTATAGGGAAACTTCCAAATACATATTTTCTGTTCATTTCTAAACTATTTATTTATGAAGACAACTGAATACAGGCATACACATGCCAACCTATGTGCCCACTTTCAAAAGCTCCTTAATTACAAGAGCCCACTTATTAAATTATAAATGATTCCAAATGTTTAGTTTACAAGCTCCTCCTCATGCCACACCACAAAATACTATGGAGGAGTAAGTGGCCAACAAAACCACACTACTATTCATGAGGGAAAATCCTGACCTTCGCAAGGCAAGTAGTGCCCCCCAATCCACCTCCACCCCACCTTTTATACCCTTCAGAGAGAGATAAGAGGGGTGGAAGGGATAGAGGACTCACTGGAAAGATTAGCAGATATTCCCCCAGTCCCTTGGAGTAACATTTGATGCACTTCCTCTAAAAGTTGCACCCCTTCCCATAACCCAAAATGAACTTTAGCCTATGAAGAAGCTCAAGAAATAATTTCACTACTATTTCTGTGAAACAGAAATTACATTTGGAAAAAAAGGGATTAAAGTAGATTTAAATAATAATCTTGTGAACGAGATCTGAAAATTGTCTTGACATTTTATCAACTTGAAAATAATTTTCATTAACCAAATGCCTAATCCAGAGTAAACTAGTACTCTAAAAAATAAAAAAGGAAAAGGACCTCATTTTAAAATGGAAACAAAAGATTTGTTTCCATAAGTTTCTAATATGCTCTTTTGTTTTAGGAAGGGTATGTGTTATAACTTCAACTGTCAGGTTTAAATTTTCATCTGTGTCCAAAGCATGCTACAGTACAGAATGAAACAGCAATTTAGTCTTACATGGAACTGCATAAATATCCCAATTCTGTATTAGATGCTGCACATTTGTGATTGAGCATCAGAAAAATCAATCATCACAACCCTGTCTGGGGATCTTTTAAGAGAAAACAAACACAAACATGAAATTCTATATTCAGGTATTTAAGATCAAAAGTTCAAACAGCAACTTTCAGATATAAAAATAAATATTCATGAATTCCATTATGCATTTTAATATATTCAACTTATTCAAAATAAGTAAAGTTGAACATATGTACTATGCTGGGTAGGAACATTTAGTGCTACAAATCTACAAAGAGATCACTTTGATCTAACCTTTGGTGGTTCCTGGGGCAGAGAAACAGGTTCAGCAGGAGGTGGAGAAGCCGACTTCTCCTCAAGTTCTTCCAAGTTCTTCTCCTCCACTGGAGGTTTCAACTCCTCAGTTTTTGTCTCAGATTCAGGCTCAGGTTCAGGATCATGAGAAGATTCTTCCAAAGGCTCCTCTATTCCATTACTATGACAAGATATTTTGTTCATTCTCAAATGTCTAATTGAAACTATTGACTGAAATTAAAGAGCAACCCAATTTCCAATTTCTGATCTTCAATTTCATGGGTTTTGTTTTTAACTGTGCAAATGGGGCTTGTAATTATTTCAGAAGATAAGAATAGTGAGAGCCATGGGATAATAAATGACAGCAACAAAGCTCCACCCCACCAGCTTAAATAAAAAAAAGTTATCCCCTCCTAATGAATGTTGAATTAATATTGGGTTTTACACTGTTTTCAGGCCAGGGTGTCAAATGTCAGTTCCTAGAGTTTACAAACATACTCAATTTCAAAGTTCAAATAATTGTGCATTAAGTTAATGACACCACCTCCTCTAAGGACAGAAGACTAAATGTTGCACTTAGCACATAGTAGGTACTCCATTAAGATCTGATTGATAGAGAGATGACCCAGAAAAACTCCACAGAGTGATGTAATTGCCTCTACCTACTCCATTGGCATTTCTAGAAAAACAAATGCCCTTTGGAACAAGATAATAATGTCCACTTTAACTTCTGAACACTAGAACCATTCTTACGTCACAGGGTGAGTTTCATAGTAAGCACTGTTGGCACTTTCTTGCACAGGTTCAGGGGAGGGCTGCCGTTCTTCCTGTTCCTCTTCTACTTCTTCTTCTGATTCTGACAGATATTACATAAAACATGGCATTGCTCTTCAGGAAATGGAATATGAAAATTTCCCCCCAAAATGAATTTTTAATATCCTTTGGAGACTGAAATGAATATTAAAGATTGCTTTTGTAACACCTGCCAATCAACAGCAACATCTCAGGTTTCCCGTCTTTCCACAAAGGTAAAGAACTCAGAATATAAGGCTTTCAAATTGTACCTCACCTCTCTTGTTAACTGAATAGAAGAATCATTTTTGTGAACACAGCTGTATTTGAGACTTTTAACAAAAAAAAAAAGTTGTAAATGTATAAGGGGAAAAAAGAGTATTTCCCAATTTTTAAAAAGTAGTAAGTTATAAGGATCTAAGTTTTAACTTAGAATTCTTGGCTGCTTGTTTAATTGTCCTTACCTTCATCAAGTTCAGGTTCAGAATCACAAAACACTTCATCCTCATAACGGAACATGTCATTATGAACATAAAACTTATTTGGAACAGATCCCTGAAGAAAAAAAATCCATCAGTAACTATAAATTTGATACCATATGCAACATTGAAATATGTATTTATATATATATATATCTTTAAATTTTATATATAAATATCTTCAAACTTTTTCAATAAGCTATGAATTATTTCTACTATATCACTCAAAAATGTTACAAAATATGTTGAATCACTAAAATATCTACTTCCAAATTCTACCTTGTACAAGCATATCCCATATAATTTCTCCTGACCAAGCTTCACAACACAAATCCTACTGAAACAATATGAGCTAGCACTTGGATTCTCAAGCATTAATGTTTCCACAGAACTGAGTAAGGCATGACTATTTTCCTTTATGGAGCATTTCTAATCCTACTAGATAGAAATGTATAAATGGAGATTTTGAACCTTTGACTTCATTTCCCAGAAGTCCTTAGTACTTCCCAAAATTCCCTATAATCTCTCCTACATCCCCACATTGGAGAGAACATGTTATTGGTATTTAAGTGGATGTATGCTCCTCCCACATGCTCTTTGACTTGCTACCAGGCAGAATCCAGGCAGTTATTTTGCTTTAGTTATTAATAATAAAACTTTGTAAAACATAATAGTTATTATTAATTTAAAAACCCACATTTTGGCTGACCACGAAGAGATAGAATAGATTTTTTTTAAGCCTACACTCCTGCCCGTCCACCTGTTTTCATGTCATTACAGCCACTGTGATCTGCCTACTCCTGATTCAGACTGATCTGTACCTGCCCAATCTCCAGCCTTCCAACAGGTCATGACCAGACCCACCTGCCACTCTGAGCCACATGTTTTTCCCCCTGGAAGGGTGAGATTCCCCAATCCCTTTGGCCACCACCCCCATCCCACACTCCACCTGGGTTTTTTCCAGCCGGCCTTACCCATTTTTCAGCGTGAAGCAAAGAAACCCCACCCCTTCTAGTTTTCAAGCAGATTTTTTTTTTAAGCTGACCCTGCACACCTAGTTTAGAAGGCTGTTACTAAACATTTTTCACAGGGAGGGCAGTTAGTTCCAAATCTGTAGATTTAAAGTCAGTTCTGGGGAATAAGCCAGTTTTTTTCCCCTTCTTTCTCTTGACCCAAAACACCAATGAGGAGTATTTTTTCTCTCATATGCAAATACACTATAGTTTTCCAAGGAAGTTTTGTTTCTTTCTGTTTACTCTTTAAACAAACCCCATTCAGTGTCTTTCAGGAAAAATGCTATTGCAAAGCATGCTTGAAACTCTGAAACAACAGTTTGAGTTGTTAGAGCTAAAAAGTGCAATTTGGATCTGCTTAATTTTTTTCCTGGGACTTTTTATTTTCATTGGAGATTTCCCACTTTATTTTCTTCTTTTCAAGAATATGCCACAAGCTAGGCTGCTTATGCTACAAACTAACCTGAAATATTTTGACAAAGTTCTAAAAGTCCAAACTGCTCAACATGCAGAGTGGAGATTCTGCCCTGTGCTTCTATGAAAAAATTCAGAGTGCTGACAAAAGAAATCTAACTGGATAATAAATACTGGAGGAGGAGAAGGAAACTTTAAAAGAGATCTGGAAGTTTCTTACTATTTTGAGTTTATTCTCCTCCTATAATAGTGAACAAGTCTATTGGGATTGGTGAAAAGAATTTTGACTGCATTGCCTGCCTACACCTTCTCATTGGTTTATATTACTGTATTTACTGATTGCTTTAAAGTTTAAATTTTTTTTGTTTATCTGTTTTAATTTAATAAATATATTATACTGAATCATTTCAAGCTATGTTTTGCCTATATTGATCTTTAATTTGTACCTTTACCTTTGCTGAAGAACAAAAATATCATTGTAAGCCCATGAACATCTTGCCCAAACAATTTTCATTAGATCCATCGAAGATGACATGTTGCCTTTGTGTAGTGTCACACAGATGATGATGGATGGACTTCATCAAAAGCTATATACAACCTTTAGAGAATTTAATAAGCTAAGAATTTAATTGTAATTTTAAGGGGTCTTCAGAAATAATTTTACATAACTAGTGGTTTCTGAATGGATGACATTTTATATTTATATTACACAGAATGTTGTAAAGATAGAGAAACAAAGAAATGTTCCTACCAAAGTTTTATGTAGCAGGAAGCCAAAAAAAAGAGCTCTTGAAAAACTCTTCATTTTAATTTACTCCACCAGAACAATCTAGATTTCTTGATGATGTTCTAGACCCAAATAAGTTTTACTTTGTTTAAAAATATGTTTGCCTAGGTTGAAAGATTTGCTACATCTGTAAAAATTGTGACAAAAACCCATCAGTTCATAGTAGTTTTTTTTTTAATGTCATACAGCAACTTATGTGAAATATGATAATGGGTTTATTTGCCATTGTAATTAACTGGGCTATTGTGAATTTTGGGGACTTTGGTACTTCTTTGAATGTGCATTATCTACTGTGTTACTATTTTATTCTGAAAATCATTTGTACTCACACATGGCTGACACAGTGTGCCACTGATTTTAAGTTATATATTTTTTATTTAAAAATTTTTTTATTATTGTTTTTCCTTGTATATGCAATATAGTATCTGAGTTTTATTTTTTCTCTCCTTTTTGTATTTGAAGCACGTCGACAGTATTGAGAAGATTTTTTTTTAATTTTTTAATTTTGCAGTAATATAAGTTTTAAATACCTTTGTTCTAATATTAATGCATATCCAAAAAGCCTTAAATTATAAAAATGATGCCACAGATTGTTTAAAAGAATTATGGGACTTTGCTTCATGATTCTGTCTGATTCCAGAAGAAGAGAATATATAAAAGAGCCACTGTACAGTGCTAAAGAAGCACAGAGCATCTGCATAGTGCCTATGGAGCACAAGGTCAAAGAGACCAGATCCCAGTGGGATTGATGTAATTTTGAGCCAAGAAAAGAGGACTTGAACTTGTTTGGGGTTCGAGGTTGCAGCTGTTTAACATGTATTAAATGCAGGATGTCCTTGAGCCACATTCTATCAAGCACCTCCTTTTCTCTGTCTTCGAGGCTTCCATTTGCTGCTGAAATCTAGTCCCTTTTCTGTCTTTCACGGTGTGGCAAACTTTCTATAGTCCTGGCTACTGATTTGGTAAATGCATAACTGCTTAAATCATTTTAATTGGGTCCTGATTCAAGAACCTGTTATAGATTTGTTTTTCCTTTACTTAAGATTTTTTTAGACAGAAGACTTTTCTTTTTTATTTGATTTTTTTTCATGTTTTTGATTTTTCTTTTGCAAATTGATTCATATACCTCATAACTCAGCTATGCATTCCTGAGTGATCCCTGTGTTTGTTATTATTCACCTCAGGGGGATCAAGTTATTGTTGTGAACTTGGATTTAAATTTGAGCAATTTTAGGATAATAAACTTGCTACCTCCCAGAATCCAGAATGTGCCATGAAGATAGATGCCTGCAGAGACCACATGCTGTACCAGAAGATCCAGAGTGAACTTTGGGATTTGAATTGAACTATGGGGGGGTCGAAATGCCTTTGTTTAGAATATATACTCTTAAAGGGGACTGCCCCCAAATTGGCTTTTTGTCAACCTAGTAATCATTGGTTTTGTTTTCTTTTTCTTTTTTCCTTTTATCCACAAATTGCAATTTTTAAGTTGATTATGTTTCCATGATCCTTTTGGGGAAACTGGTTTCCCAGTAGGATGGGGGTTGGGGGGGGGAATGTATAAATGGAGATTTTGAACCTTTGACTTCTTTCCCCAGAAGTCCTTAGTATTTCCTAAAATTCCCTATAATCTCTCCTACGTCCCCACATTGGAGATCATGTTATTGGTATTTAAGTGGATGTATGCTCCTCCCATTCACTCTTTAACCTGCTACTAGGCTGAATTCAGGCAGCTATTTTGCTTTAGTTATTAATAATACTTTATAACATATAATATTTGGTTATTGATTATTAATTTTAAAACCCACAGAAATCTTAAAAAAAGAAATCAAAGGGAAAAAAATTAAATTCAAGGACTTTTGAGGAAAAAAAAATACCAGGAATGTGGAGCTTACTAGAGAACTTTATAATTAAAAAGACAATCTATTAAAAATTTAGTCATTAAAAAAAGATAACCTGTTATAGATAAAACAGAATAGTCACTTCATCATTTCCTGAAATCTTTTTTCAGTTTCCAATAGATCTAAGGCTACCATAAATTATACTAACAGGCTCCAAACATATTTTTTTAAATTAGTAACATATTTACTACCTGTATAACCTTGGACAAGTTACTTCACTTCTAGGCCTCTGTTTCCTCATCTATTCCATTAAGGCTTTGAACTCTTAACTCTATGAGACTTTCATATATAAACTGGAACAAGTAGGAGACATTTTTTTGCATCCTTGACCAGCAGACAGTTACAACCAGCTGTACTGTTAAAAATAAAAACTCAAGGAACTCACTTCAGGAGCCAGGACAAAGGTTTGCATAAATTTCCTGTCTGGTTGTCCACTATTGGACAGCAAACCCATGACCTGCACAACTACTCCATCACTCAAGGTGGCATGAGCATCCACATGACGAATTTTAGTGTGACACTCGCTGAACTTCAGAGACAATACTTTATGGTGAATGTCCTTTTAAAAAGAGAAACAAAATGTTAAGACAATGGAATTCAGGAGAAAACAATTCATTGTACATGCAAACTAGAATAATTTTGGATAGCAATCTGGTAGCACACTGAAAAAAACAAAAAAACAGTATATTTTTGATCCAAAAATCAATTAGTGTGAATAAAGCAAAATTTGTAATGGTTAAAAAAATGTAAACAATCTAATTGGTGTTCAATAGACTGAACAAATTTTGGCTTATTAGTGTAAATTGGGAGGCTTTTTGTTTCACACTTGTGATTTCATCGATGTAGAGAATTTTCAGCGATAATGCCCCCTCTACCAATGCCAATTAACAAATACAGTAGAACTGTTATACAAATAAAATGCAAATATATGAGGAATATAAAGAAATATGGAAACACATTAAGTATAATAACATAAATTTAAAGAATTACACACTAGCTACATTAGGAAAAAAATCTGAATACACCCGAAGGAGATAAAGATGGAATAACTAACATTTAAAAATGAAGAGCCTCAAAATTTAATTTTGTTGATATTTATATCAAAAATAAAACATTGAACTCATATTCTAAAATAGCTCCTCCTCATTTATGACCTGACTTACTCTAGTATATCCAAACCAATTTACCTTTTGTGATTATTCCACCCATCCAAAATAAATTCCCACATCTCTAAAATCATTGCTTTCATCAAATCAATCAAATCAAAAACAAACAAAAAAACTCTAAGACCCCAAGTGAATTCTAAGGAAAGATTTATATATGATCCAATCTTACCTGTCTCTGGTTTTCCCCAATTGTTTCATAACCCTCCAAGTCAGATTCCTCTCAGCATTACCACCCTACTTAGCATGCTTCTATCCAATTCCAAGCCAATATTCATTCAGTACTTTTTGCCAATAGCTAACTGACAAAATCCCATTTTGTCATTTCAGCTCCCACTTGAAGTCCCACTTCCTTAATAAAGTCTCTATTATAAAAATGAGGTAACACACATAAAATGCTTTGTGATAGTAATCGTAGAACTTTACATGTTCTCTTATTTGAACCTGAGAGGAAAGGATTATTATAAACCCCATTTTAAAATTGGGCATATTGAGATTGTGAGTTTTATTTTAAAATGTATTTATTTAGTTAATTAATTTAGAACATTTTTCCATGGTTACATGATTCTTATTCTTTCCCTCCCCTCTCCCTTAGTCAACAAGCAATTCAATTGGATTTTACATGTAGATTGTAAGAATTTAAGTGTTTGCCCAGGGTCACAGAGCTAAGTATCTGAGGCAGAATTTGAACTCATGTCATCTAGACTTTATGTTCAACAACACCATCCACCAAACTATCTAGTTTCCTATCACCACAATGTATAATACCTAAGTTTTAAAAGTTAATATCTTTTGCTTCTTGGAAACCTATAGCACTATAATCACTACACAATTTGGTGTTGGATTATAGCATCCACTGCTTTCAATTAAAACTTAACTGACTGTCATCACTGTTTATTACAGGGTCTTTGCTCAAGAACAAGGATCATATCTTTTGCTTTTCTATCTTCAAAGCTTTTGGCACAAAAGTACTTAAATCTATTGAACAAATATTTTCGAACATCAAGTACTCCACATACCCTAGAACAGTGATGGCAAACCTTGCCTTACCCCATACAGAGAAAGGTTTAGGAAGCACTCCCATAGAGCTGCTGGGTAGAGGAGCAGATGATGAGAGAAATGTCCTCAGGTAAGGTAGAGAGGGAGCAGCCCCTTCCAACACATGTACCATAGGTACACCAATATGGCCCTAGGACATCAAGGCTGTTTCCATTTTGTCTAACCATTCCAACCCACATCCCTTAGTGGGGGGTGGGGAGTGGGTTGGGGGGAGAAGAGAGAGAATCACCTACATTTTGGCCATATACTGCTTCCTGGGGCTTTCCACTAGCATCCACTCCACCATGAACATAGGAAGAATTCCTACCATAAAACCTGTAAAGACAATTGAAAGGTTAATATTGCATTCAGCAAATGCTCTTTTTTTTTTTCCAAATTATACTACAGTAGTTTTAGTAGAGTTAACAAAAAATTTAATGCTTTCTAAAAACACAAGACGCTCACTTCTTGATTAAGAAAACTGAGGTTTTTTGCCTTAAGTGCTCATTTTTCTCCCTTACTTTTCATCACAAAATCCTTTGTCATTATTCATGTCTCTCTCCTCTTTTTCTCCAGTCTATAATGCAGAAGCCCTTCTCGCTAAGGCCAGCTTTTCATGTGCCCTTAATCCCATTCTCTTGTCTTCTCCAGCAAATTACTGCCCCACTATACTCTTATCTTGAATTTCTTCCATCTGCTGATTTCTTCCCTACTTTCAAATATATCTGTACCCAAATTTCTCCCACCTTAAAATAAAGTAACAATAACAAAACCTATACAAGATCTTATTCCCTCAAATTATTGTCTTCTTCTACCTTTCTACTACTAGGAAAAAAGCTGTCTATACTGCAACTCTTTGCAATCTATATTTTGACCTCATCGTTTAAATTCTTTCAACGATATCTTAATTGCCACATCTGAGGATATTTTCTTGGTCTTCATTCTAGCTGCTATATGACACTACTTCCAAGTTTCTCCTTCTGGACCTTCTCTCTTTTCTGTGTTTTTGTGACACTACTCTCACCTGTGTCTTCTTCTGACTGACTATTCCTTCTCATTCTCTTTTGCTGACTCATCAACCTTATTACATCTCTACCAAGTGAGGGTCTACACCAAGGTTCTGTCTTGGACCTTCTCTTTACTCTTCAGATTTATGAACTCAACTTCCATGACCTTAATTTGTGAATCGTAAAAATTCTCAGACCCTACTTCAGAAAATTTGGTCAAGACCATTCTCCATTTTAAACAATGAAGGGACTTAGTCAGGAATGTATGTGAGAACTTTACATTACTCCACCCATACTTAGACAGTACCTTAGGGGGAGATAAAGTTGTAAACTCCCTACTAAACAGTGAAAAGTACTTAACCCATACTTAAGGTGAAGCTAAAGACCCTTAAGCTAAGTCTATTTTTAGATCTAATACAAAAAGGTGCTAAGTACCTATGAAGGTCAAATTAATCACTAAAAGGTCAGGCCACTTGCAAACTTGCAAGGGGCAAAGAAGTGTGAACTTACTCAGAAGTTTTAGTCTACCCAGAGAAGTTGAAAACTAAAGAAGGTGTGAATTAAGAATGGTCAGTCCTTTGGAAAACATCTACTGTGATTGGTAGATGTGAAAACTTAGGGGAGGTGACATAGGAGAAAATTCTCTTTGAAAGGAGGTCAGAAGAGGTCTCTGGAAGGGCAGCTTGCCAAAGCTGAATTGGAGGGCTCAGTGGCTGAACTTAGTGCAGCTGAGGAGCTAAACTGGAGGGTCTCTCTGAACACTAGAATCTTGCTTGGGACAAATCTTGTGGTGAGTGGATTAAAGACTGACTGATCTCTCTCTTAAGACTTATGCCTAGGCTGGCCTAGCCCCTTTCTCATTATTTTCCTCTTACTCTCTCTCTCTCTCCCTTTCATTAATTCCTTATTTGTATTAATTAAAATCTCTATAAAAACCCAGCTGACTTGGGTATATTTCGTATTTGGGAATTTTCCCCTGGCGACCACTTTATATTTGATTTAAACCATATTTCCGCGGTCACAGTTTATGCCAACAACTCTTTTATCTGTAACAGTTTGTGGCAAACTACTCTTTTAAATGTTACAAATTATCATCTCTATTCAAATAGCACACATTTAATTTTCCAGTACAAGGTTCTTTCCCAAGTTTCAGATACACTCCTTCAACTGCCAAAATTATATTTCAAACTGGATGCTCCAGAAAAACCTCAAATTCAATGAATCCAAAACAAAATTTGTTACCTTCCCTTCAAAACCAAGCCATCTTCTAAACTTTCTCATTTCTAAAGGCAGAAAGGAAAGGGGCTTACCAAACTAGTAATGGTTAAAAAAAAGACTGATCTGTGGAACTGATGAGGAATGTAATAGAAGGGAAAAAAAAACACAATAACAGAGTGCTTTATGGACCTATAGAGTCAAAATATTGAGTTTTTATCCTATTTAATAAAAATTGGTGGGAACAGTAGAAAGCAATATGGCAGAATTTAGGTTTAATTCAACATCTCACACCATATTACCAAGAAAAGTTCCAAATGGATACAAAGCTCTTAAATAAAAGATTATATAATAAACAAATTAGAAGAACAGGAAAGGAAATAATCCTTTTTAATTTTGGACAGAAGAGTTCATGACCAAACAAGGAATAGAGGATCATGGAAGATAAAATGGACTATTCTGATAACATAAAATTAAAGTTTTTGTGCAACTAAAACAAAAGAAGCTAAAATTAAAAGGAAAACAGGCTAACTGGGAAAATTTTTTTTGCAGAGATCTCATTTACTAATTATGTAAAAGAACTAATCCAAGCACACAAGAACAAGATTCATTCACCAAAGAATTATCAGAGGACTTGAATAGCATCAACAACAAAATTTTTTAAATGTTCCAAGTTACTAAAATAATTAGTGAGAAACAAACTAAAACAATTGAGGCTCTTCTACCTCACACTCGTCAGTTTAGCAAAAATGACCCCAAAACAGAAAATTACAATTGTTGTAGACCTGCTGATGAATTATTGATAGAAGTATGAATTTTTCTAGTCATTCTGCAAAATTTGGAAATATGTAACAAAACTGTAAACTGGGTAAACCCTGTGATATCACTATTTGGCCTATCCCCTAGAATTAAAAACAATAACAAAAATGAGGGTAAGTGCAAAAATATTTCTTACATGTCTTTTTATAAAAGCAAAGAATTAGAAACTAAGAAGGTACCCTTCCATTGGGGAATGACTAAAGAATTTATAGTATATAATGGAATAAATAACATAATGAAATATCATGGCACCATAAGTAAATGACATAAGGGACAATTTCAGAGGAACTTGGGAGGGATTACATGAATCAAAGATGACTAATGTGAATAGAACCAGGAAAATAATTCATTCCATGAGAAAAACAACTCTGAAATGCTTAAAAACCCTGATAATAAAATAACCACTGCATTTTCAGAGGACCAATGAATGTTGAGGATGAATGATGAAGAATGTTAAACTCTTTCTGACAGAGAGGTGTTAAGATATGGCACAGAAAGAAACAATAAATTTCTAGATATGGCCAGTATGGAAATTTGTTTTGCCTGTATTTATTTCTTTCAAGGGTTTCACTCCTACTCATCCATACCAATTAGAGGGAAGGAAAATAAGGTCAGTTAAGGATTTTTTTCTAAAAGAAAAATATGGATAAAAGAGGACCAAAAGGAAAAGACAAGCAGCAGGTAGCTTTGAAAGTTATGTTGAAGGTGGTGGTATCACTATCACTTGATAGAGAACCCTGAAGCCAGGAAAACCTGGAATCAGGTACTATCTTTGATACTATTCTTGGGCCAGTTGTTCAACCACCCACTGTTCTAAGCAACTAAGGCTCTAAGTAATGAAAAGATGCTAACTTGCATTGGTAATGAGAGTTTCTCCATCAAAAAATACCTTAAACAAATGAAATCCAAGAAGTGTCCATTCCTTATCCATGAAAGGAAAAAAACTTCATCCTCTTCTTCTTGCTAATTTTATTTGATGTTTGTTAATTCATTACAATGACTCTTTGAAACTCCTCCTTTTCTATAAAAAGCATCACCATATTGATTCCAGTCGCCTAGGTTTATATTCTTGACTCTCTTACCTCCCATATCCAAATCAACTGCCATATTTCTATGTTCAGAGCACCTCTTCTATATATACCCAACACTGGCTTTCAACATTCTAGATCAGGTATTCATGGCTTCTCATCTAGATGATTGCAGTAAGTCTTCAAAATCAGTTTCCCTGTCTTGTTTCTCCCCACTCTGACCTATTCTTCACATAGATGCCAAAAATTATTTCCGTGTTTCCAACATCAAGTTCCCCACAGACCTTTCCTACTGATTCCATGACAATACAAATTTTAATCAGCTTTTAAAGCCTTTCACAAGCTGCTTCTAAACCATCTTTCTACCCTCATTATTATACCTTACTTCTTTTTCTGCCCTCTCTTGTCCAGACACACTGGCCTTATTTCTCCCAACCATCTAAATAAAATCTTTTCTGATCTCCTACCTGCTGATGCCCTTCCTCTCAACATAATCCAGTATTCATTTTAGACAAACTTATTGATGTACATGTTTTCTCAGATAAAGTGTAAGTTCCTTAAATAGGAACTGTTTCATAGTCAAAATACATTAAAGATTTGCCGAGTATCTCTAATAAAGGTCTCCTTTTTTCAAGTATAGAGAAATGAGTCAAATTTATAATATGTTATTCCCCAATTGATAAGTGGTCAAAGGATATGAAGACAATTTTCAGACAAAGACATCAAAGCTCTCTAGTCATATAAAAAATGCTCTAAATCACAATTGATTAGAGAAATTAAAATTAAAACAATTTTGAGGTACTATCTCACATCTATCAGATTGGGTAATATGACACAAAAGGAAAATAAAAAATATTGTAGGGTATATCAGAAACTTAGGACACTGGACTTCCAGGTAAGCATGACAGCAGTATAGACCCAGAACATTTTCTGTCCACAGCACCCACAGACATAGACTACCTCAAAAGACCATAAAAACCATTTTCAAAAGAACAGAGGAAATCTACAGTAGAGCACAGCATTGAAGGTACATGGGATTTGGGCATTTCCACACTATAAGTGGGTGAAAAAACTCCCACCCAAATGTTAGCTGATCTATGCTCCCCCATCCCACCTACAGAGCCAGTCAGAGCCAGTGTGCGCCAGAATCAGCGAGTGTGCGAGAGGCACCCCTAGAGCGAGAAAGGGGCACCTCTAGGTCCTTGAGAACTGACAAAAACCACCACAAACCTATCCCTGAGAGCAGGTGCACCTGAAACCCTGGCAGGTGGGGGAGCGCAAACTGTGGGTGCCCCTGGGAAGGTAGTGCAGAGAAGAGTTGCAAACAGCTGCGGAGATTTGAGAGCTTGCCTCAGGCAAAATCCTTGCTCTTTAACTCCATACACAGAGAACCTGCCCAGCTCACTCAGATTTTTGATTAAAAAAGGGAAGGTAAAACCACCATAGTGATTGCTAACTGTGCACAGGAGCCCCAAACTCCAAGAAAAGCAAAAAAAAAAAAGGCAGTGACTCTCGAAAATTTTTACGGAGGAAAACCCCAGGCTACAGAGGAAATATAGGAGGAAAATCAAACAAAGATAAAACCTTCTAAAAAAATGCAAATTGTCCACAAGCCCTGGAAGAATTTAAATTGGAGCTTATCAAAAAGAATGGAAGCCTTCTGGCATGAAAAATGGGAAATAGTTCAAAGAGAAAAATAACAGTTTAAAGGACAAGAACTCCCAATTGGAGAAACAGCTGGAAGCCATGAAAAGTAGGCTAGACCAAACCGAAAAGGAAAACCAGTCTTTAAAGACCAGAATTAGGCAACTGGAAGCCAATGCTCTTGCAAAACAACAAGAATTAATAAAGTAGTCAAAAGACTTGACAAAAATAGAAGAAAACATAAAATATCTCACTGACAAGGTGACAGAAGGAAAACAAAGGAAGGAGTGACAATTTGAGAATCACTGGTCTACCTGAAAAGCCAGAAATTAACAGAAATCTTGACATCATACTACAAGAAATCATCCCAAAAAACTGCCCTGATGTTCTTGAACAAAGGGGGAAAAACAGACATTGAAAGAATTCATAGAACATCCTCTACACTAAATCCCCAAAAGACAAACTCCCAGGAATGTAATTGCCAAATTCCAGAGCTTTCAAGCTAAATAGAAAATTCTACAAGAAGCCAAAAAGAAACAATTCAGGTACCAAGGAGTACCAATCAGGATCACACAAAACCTGGCAGCTTCCACACTAAAGGACCACAAGGTCTGGAATATGATATTCAGAAAGGTAAGAGAACTGGGTCTTCAACCAAGAATCATCTATCCATCAAAACTAACTATATACTACCAGAGGAAAGTATGGGCATTCAACAAAATAAAAGATTTCCAAGTATTTGTAAAGAAAAGACCAGAACTAGGTGGAAAGTTTGATATCCAAACACAAAGATCAAGACAAACATGAAAAGGTAAATATGAAAGAGAGGGAAAAGGAGAAAAATGTTTTTTTTTTTAATTCAAACTCTCTTCTTTAAGGGCTACAATTAGATCAAATTATATATATATATTAATATATGGGGAAAATGTTATTTGTAACTCTCAAAAACTGTATTCATTATTATAGTAATTAGAAGAATCACTCACAGGAAGAGATTGGGGCATTAATGGCTATAAGATGATATACAAAAAAATAATAAGGGAAGGGGGAATTGATGATGAAATAAATAGAATAATCTTTGTCACACAAAGATACATGTGAGAGGGGGAGGGGAAGAACACTTTTATAAGGAGAGGAAGAGAGTGCTAATAGGTAATACTTAAACTTTACTCTCAGTGAAATCAACTCTGAGAGGGAAGAGCATCTATATCCATTGGGATCTTGAATTCTATCTTATCCTACAGGGTAAGGGAGAATGGAAAACTAAGGGGGGTAGGGGGGAGGGAGTACAAGAAGGGAGGGTAGGAGAGGGGGGAGGGAACTTAACAGACCATAAAAAAAAAAAGGGAGGGACCAGAAAGGGAAGCATATCAAGGCAGGAGTTTAGAAGGATTGATGGATTGATTGAAACACACCAGAGGCAGGTAGAAATTCACAAGGTCAGAATTAAAGGTTGGAGCAAGACCTATGGGCCTCAACTGATAGAAAGAAGGCAGGAGTTGCAATGATGATATCTGACAGAGCCAAAGTAAAAATAGACCTGATTAAAAGGGATAGGGAAGGTAAATACATCCTGATAAAAGGGAGTATAGACAATAAGGAAATATCACTAATCAACATTTATGCACCAAATTATATATCATCAAAATTTCTAAGGAAAAACTAATAGAACTGAAGGAGGAAATAGACAGTAAAACTATACAACTGGGAGATCTGAACCCACCACTATCAAATTTAGATGAATCAAATAAAAAAATAAACAAGAAAGAGGTAAAAGAGGAGAATGAAATCTTGGGAAAATTAGAGTTAATAGATATATGTAGAAAAATAAATAGGGATGAAAAGGAATACCCTTTCTTTTCAGCAGCACATGGAACACTCACAAAGATTGACCATATACTAGGTCATAAAAACATGACATAGGGGGCAGCTGGGGGGCTCAGTGGATTGAGAGCCAGGCCTAGAGATGGGAGGTCCTGGGTTCAAATCTGGCCTCAGACACTTCCCAGCTATGTGACCCTGGGCAAGTCACTTGACCCCCATTGCTTAGCCCTTACCACTCTTCTGTCTTGGAGCCAATACACAGTATTGCCTCCAAGACGGAAGGCAGGGGTTTAAAAAAAAAACAAAACAATAAAAACATAGCATACAAATGCAGAAAAGCAGAAATAATAAATGCAACCTTTTCAGATCATAAGGCAATAAAAATAATGATCAGTAAGGGTACACAGAGAGCCAAATCAAAAATTATTGGAAATTAAATATGATTCTCCAAAATCGGTTAGATAACAAATCATAGAAACAATAAATAATTTCATTGAAGAAAATGACAATGATGAGACATCCTTTCAAATGGTATGGGATGCAGCCAAAGTGGTACTCAAGGGAAAATTTATATCCTTGAGTTCATATATTAACAAATTAGGGAGGGCAGAGGTCAATGAATTGGACATGCAATTCAAAAAACTTGAAAGCGAACAAATTACCCCCCCCAGAAGAAAACCAAATTAGAGATCCTAAAAAATTAAGGGAGAAATGAATAAAATTGAAATTGATAGAACTATTGAATAAATAACACTAGAAGCTGATATTTTGAAAAAACAAACAAAATAGACAAAGTACTGGTCAATTTAATAAAAAAAGTAAAGAAGAAAACCAAATTAACAGTATCATAGATGAAAAGGGAAAACTCACCTCCAATGAAGAGAAAATTAAGGCAATCATTAAAAACTATTTTGCCCAATTATATGGCAATAAATATGCCAATCTAGGTGATATGGATGAATATTTACAAAAATACAAATTGCCTAGATTAACAAAAGAAGAAATAGAATTCTTAAATAATCCCATATCAGAAAAAGAAATCCAACAGGCCATCAAAGAACTCCCTAAGAAAAAATTCCCAGGGCCTGATGGATTCACAAGTGAATTCTATCAAACATTCAAAGAACAACTATTCCTAATACTATACAAACTATTTGACATAATAAGCAAAGAGGGAGTTCTACCAAATTCCTTTTTATGACAGAAATAAGGTACTGATTCCAAAGTCAGGAGGGTCAAAAACAGAAAAAGAAAACTATAGACCAATCTCCTTAATGAACATAGATGCAAAAAGTTTAAATAGGACACAAGCAAAAAGACTCCAGCAAGTGATCAGGAGGGTTATTCACTATGATCAGGTGGGCTTTATACCAGGAATGGAAGGATGGTTCAATATCAGGAAATCATCCACATAATTGACCATATCATTAAGCAAACTGACAAAAATCATATGATTATCTCAACAGATGCAGAAAAAGCCTTTCTTATTAGAAACACTAGATAGTATAGGAAAAGAAGAGTCTTTCTTAAAAATAATAAACAGTTTCTATCTAAAACCATCAGCCAACATCATCTGCAATGGGGATAAACTAGATACATTCCCAATAAGATCAGAAGTGAAACAAGGACGCCCATTATCACCTCTATTATTTAACATTGTACTAGAAACACTAGCAGTAGCAATTAGAAAAGAAAAAGAAATTGAAGGTATTACAATTGGCAATGAGGAGACCAAGCTATCACTCTTTGTGGATGATATAATGGTCTACTTAAGGAATCCTAGAGAATCAACCAAAATGCTAGTGGAAATAATAACAACTTTAGCAAAGTTGCAGCATACAAAATCAACCCACATAAGTCATCAGCATTTCTATATATCTCCAACACACCTCAGCAGCAGGAATTAGAAAGAGAAATTCCATTCAAAATCACCTTAGACAATATAAAATACTTGGGAATCTATCTGCCAAGACAAACAAAGGTACTATTTGAACACAATTACAAAACACTCTCCACACAACTAAAACTGTATCTAAGCAATTGGAAAAACATTGATTGCTCATGGGTAGGATGAGCTAACACAATAAAAATGACCATCCTACCCAAACTTATCTATTTATTTAGTGCCATACTCATCGAACTTCCAAAAAGTTTTTTACTGAATTAGAAAAAAAGTTCATTTGGAGGAACAAAATATCAAGGATATCCAGGGAAATAATGAAAAAAAATACAAAGGAAGGTGTCCTTGCAGTCTCAGATCTCAAACTATATTATAAAGCAGTAGTCATCAAAACAATTTGGTACTGGCTAAGAGACAGAAAGAAGGATCAGTGGAATAGACTTGGGGTAAGTGACCTCAGCAAGATAGTATATGATAAGCCCAAAGATCCCAGCTTTTGGGACAAAAATCCACTATTTGATAAAAACTGCTGGGAAAATTAGAAGACAGCGTGGGAGAGATTAGGCTTGGATCAATACCTCACACCCTACACAAAGATAAACTCAGAATGGGTGAATGACCTGAATATAAAGAAGGAAACTATAAATAAATTAGGTGAACACAGAATAATATGAAAGATTTTAAAACCAAGCAAGACTTAGAAAGAGTCACAAAATGTAAAATAAATAATTTTGACTACATCAAATTAAAGTTTTTGTACAAACAAAACCAATGTAACCAAAATCAGAAGGGAAATAAATTGGGAAACAATCTTAACAATAACCTCTGACAAAGGTCTAATTACTAAAATTTATAAAGAGCTAAATCAATTGTGCAAAAAATCAAGCCATTCTCCAACTGATAAATGGACAAGAGACATGAATGGCAATTTTCACTCAAAGAAATCAAAACCACTAACTAGCTTGATGACATGGGTCGAGGGGGATATGATTGGGAATGTAGACTCCAAATGCAAACACCAACAACATGGAAATGGGTTCTGATCAAGGACACATGTAATACCCAGCGGAATTGTGAGTCGGCAATGGGAGGGGTTGGGGGAAGGGTACGAGGAATAGAAAATGATGTTTGTAACCAAGGAATAATGTTTGAAATTGACGAAATAAAAAAATAATGTTAAAAAAAAGAAACTTAGGACACTAATGAGCTTTTGATAGAACTGTGAACTGATTCAACCATTCAATTTGGAACCATGTTCAAAGTGTTATAAAACTGTGTGTACTTGACCTAGCAATACTACTAGGGGGTTGGGAGTGGGAGGGAGAATCAGATAAATAGGCACAGAGAAAGGCACCTAATTGTCAAGAATATTTATTGCAGCTCTTTTTGTGGTGGCAAAGAATTGGAAATTGAGAGGATATTCATCAATTGGGGAATGGCTGAAGAAAAGTAAGATGATTATAGAAAAATCTGGAAAAACTTACATGAACTAATGCAAAATGAAGTGAGCAGAATCAGGAGAAATTAATGTAGGATGATCAACTTAGCTATTCTCAGCAATACAATGATCCAAAACAATTCCAAGGGACTCGATAAAAAAAACTGCTATCCACCTCCAAGGAAAGAACTGATGGAATTTGAATGCAGACTGAAGCATAATATTTTTTACTTTATTTTCTTTGCAATTTTAAAAACGAGTCTTCTTCCATAACATGATCAAAATGGAAATGCATGCTCACATATAATAACCTAGATCAAACTGCTTACTAAGTCAGAGAGAGGAAAAGGGGGGAATAAAGGAGTTAACTTGCAACTAAAAATCTGAGAAAACAAATGCTAAAAATTGTTTTCACATGTAATTGGAAAAGACATTAATTAAAATTTTTAAAAATTAAATTTAAAAAAATTTACTGATCAACTGAGCCTAGTTTGGTTTTTTTTTTCTATACACAATACTCTACATGCATCAAGAATAGGTGGAAATGAGGCATCTTAATTAGTGTTAACATTCTGAAAAAAGCTCTAGAGTGTAGAATAAAAAGTAAAATTATGCTCCAAAAACTAAGATACCACACAGAATTACATTTGAGGACAAGAATGAGAGAAATAAGATTAAAAAAAAGGGGAGGGATGAAAAGAAATAATAAGAACCCCAGTAATATGTAGGCTCATATGATACTTAGCTCAGTTTTCCAATTACCTGTGCAAGTATTCTGGGGCCTTATTCAACAGAGTATAGTACTGTCTCACAAATTCCCGCCCGACGAGCAGGGGACTTGGCTTCTCCATCACCATTTCTTTGCTGCGCAATGTCAAATGCTGTAAAAGAAGCAGAACGGCATAAGCAATTAAGTTTTTTAATGAGATGAGCACTATAGATAAATTAGATTCAAATGGATAAGCCAACAGAAAGGAAGAAGGGCAAAAATCAAGTGGACCAATTAAATCTTGATAAAATACTCCTTAATTCCTCTTTCCAAATCTAACTACAGTGCAGTATTTAAGTACATTTTTCCTATACTGCCTCAGAATTCTTTCTCCTCTCCAGGGCCTTCTCAGGGAGCCAAACATATGACATATCCATATCTACTGTCTTCCTTTCAGGCCCTTTCAATCCCTTTATTTGCATGGCAGCTAACTATCCACCTTTAAGAAGTTCTTCTCTGCAGGGCCTTCCTACATAGCCTTATACTAGCCCAGGATCTGGTCTTCTCCCCATGGCTTTCTCCAGAGGCATTTCACTTCCAAAAAATTTCCAACTTCCACTGCCACCTCCTTCCTCCCACTTTTGCCTGCCCCTTTCTGTTGCATGGTTTTCTCAGAACACAATTACAAACACCCACCAAGAGCCTGGATGTCAAGAAAAAACCTCTTAACTTTTTTTTTTCTTTTTTCAAACTCTTACCTTCCATCTTAGAATAAATACTATGAATTGGTTCTAAGAAAAAAGAGTAGTAAGAGGTAGGCAATGGGGGCTAAATGACTTGCCCGGGGTCATAAAGCTAAGAAATGTCTGAATTCAGATTTGAACCCAGGACCTCTCTCACCTCTAGGCACAGCTCTCAATCCACTAAGTAACCTAGCTGCCCCAAGACCCTTTACTTTCCAATAACCTGCCTCCTTCAATTCACTCCATCTTGGACTTATTAAATTAACATACTCGAGAGATAGTAGAAAGCTGGGCAACATAGCAGATATACAGTGGAAGCCTAGAGTCAGAAGAACTTGAGTTCAAATCAGGTCTTGCACACTTGCTAGTTCTTTAACCCTAGGCAAGTCAATTTAACTTATGTTTCCCTCAGTTTCCTTAACTTTAATGGAGACAACAATAGCATCCAATTCCCAAAGTTATTGTAAAGTGCAGGCACAGAATAGATACTTAATAAATGCTTATTCCCACCCCACCCCAGTGATTCTGAACCCTTAGCTGCTACAGAATGAATTCCAAATGCCTGCTCCCTTATTCCTAAACTCCTCATCCTTGTTCCCAGGAGATATCATTTCAGATCAACCAGACCTTTCAACTATGTTTTCTGGAATGCCTATTCCATAATTAACCAATCTATTTTCATCTTAAGCCTTTTCTTTTCTCATTTCATCCACCTTCTGGTTCTCAGACATGACTCCTTCTGTATTTGAGGGCCATTTCTGGCCTCTTATCCCCTCAACTCATTTGTTTTGATGGAAGAATAAGAATACTCTTTCCTTCCCTCACTGCCACTTTGAGACTCTCCCACTAATCCCACTAACTCAGCAACCTCTCCTCCTTTCAGGTTCACACAATTTGAATTTATCACTCAGTAGCCATTATCTATCAAATTCTCTTCTTCCCTACTTCCTCCCACCCCCCACCCCCCCACCCCCCGACATTCTCTTTTCTTCTTCAATGAGTAACTAGCTTGGTCTTTCCATCTGGGCTCTTGTCCCTTTATACAAAGGAGACTTGAATACCCACAATGATGTTTCCCCTTAAATACCGAACCTTAATAGGGTAATCTAGTTACTTATCATGACCTCCTCCTTCACTAGACCTCAACAACAAAAATGGTCATACCCTTAGATCTTGTCATTTCCTACAAAAGTTCCCAATTTCATGTTCATGAACTCTAAAATTCCTTCATCATAATATTATAATTTGTTTTTATGTCTCACAATTGTAAAAATGGAGATTTTGAGCCTTTGGACTTCATCCCCCACCCTTAGAATTTCCCAAAATTCCATTTTCCCAAGAGTCCCCGCATTTTGCCTGATTGTATTTAAGTGGCTGTAACTCCTCCCTCTTCCTTTTTTTTGGACCTGCGACCAGGTTGAATTCAGGCAGTTCCTTTGCCCTATTTATTATTAATAAAACTTAATAAAAGACAATATTTTGTTATTGAATATTAATTTAAAAACTCACAATGTATCAACCTGTTCATCTTTACTATCTTGATCTTTAATACCTTTACCCCTCTGGGCTTTCCCAGGATACCCACTCTACACTGGCTTCATTGTCTTCTGTCTACCCTAGAATCCCTTGCTCCTTTGTCCAATGACTGATCAAAGCTTGCCAAATTCCACCATTCACCTCCTTTGCTCCTTTTCACTTGCTAATGAAAAAAAGAGGTAGGAAAACTCACAATTATGGACTGAGTCCACTACAAATTTATATGAAATAATCTCAAATGGATTCATAACTCACCGAAAATATTGAGGCCATTTACTGGAAGCTCCCTCTTCTTCCCTACTCATTTCAAAAAATTGCCCCCTCCCCAATCTCCTCCTCTCCATGGCCAATCTTTCAACACTCTTACCTTCCCCATTAAACTGCTATCCCTACTTTCTCTCTAATTTTTAATCATTCCCCATTTACTGGCTCCTGCTCTGCTGCCTACAAATACCACCATGTCTCCCTCGATCCCTTAAGTCAACAACCGTGTTTAAATCAAGGAAGGTTACAGACAACCTACTAACTATAAAAGTTCTTTTCTAGGTAAATTTGAAAAGGGAAGCTAATAAAAAAGGTACACATGGGAGTAATCTTAATGTTGAAGGGTCTGGAAACTATGTCATGTGAGGGACAGATAAAGGAAGGGGTACTATTTCAAATAGAGAAGAGAAACTTCAACAAGACACATCAAAGTTGTCAAGTATCTGGATGGCTATCACCTGAAATTAAGTTCATTCTGTTACTCCAGAGGGTAGACTAGAAACAATGATGGAAAGTTGTAGGGAAATAGCCTTTTGGAAACAAGAATCTTGAAATTTAGAACTTTAAAAAAATGCAACAAATTAGACACAAAAATATGATCAAAAGCAATCCCATCTAGTGATCCAAGGATATGAATCATTTTCAAAAGAAGGAATTTCAGAATATTAATAATCACTTTAAAATAATACTATAAAGAAAAATGCAAATTAAAACATGAATGAGATTTTATTTTATACTCAAGGTGATAAGGATAATGAAAGATGCAAACAGTTAATGAGTTTAGCGTTGAGAGACTTAGAGAAGCATAGTAAAATACTTGTTTGTTGAACCATGAATTGGCCCAACTGGTCTGGAAAATAATTTGGTATTGTGAGGTTATTAAGCTACTTTGACCCAGAAAATCCAAAATACCAAAATATTTATAGCTGCATTTTTTTGGTTAAATTGTGATATAATGCAATATAATATTATTGCATGTAAGAAATAAATGAATAATTCATAGAAAGCTGAGAACTCATGTGAAGAGATGCACAGTGAAGTAAATAGAAACAGGAAAATACATATGATGTAAATTTTTTAAAACACAGCACTAAAAAGCTGTAGAACTCTGAGTAGTTGACGCAGGTAATGAAACACCTTTCTCTCAACAGAGAGGTGGGGGATTTATGGGTACCAATTACACATCTTGTCAAACTGGTTGTTGTGTTGATTGATCTTGCTTAACTATCTGTCTGGAGACAATTCAATGAGGCAGTCTTATTGTAGTCTGAAAACAAAAAGTGTCTTTTTAAAACTTCTTCTGTTTTAACCCCTTACTTTCCATTCTGGAATCAATCTGTGAATGGGTTCCAAGGCAGAAGAGTGTTAAGGGCTAGGCAATGGGGATTAAGTAACTTGCCCAGGGTCACACAGCTGGAAAGTGTCTGAGGCCAGATTTGAACCCAAGGACTCCAGTCTCTAGGTCTGACTCTCAATCCACTGAGCTACCCAGCTGCCCCCCTTTTTAAACTTTTTAAAAAGGAGCAAGGGAAAAAAATTAAGTGGGATACAAGTGAAGTATGAGTTCACCATCTCAAACAAATGCTGATAGGAAGTCAGTCTCTAGCCATATAAGGAAATCCAATACAAGGTGAAATGGGATGACCTCTTTAGCAGCAGTCTGGCAAAGTCTCTGGAACCTTTCTCAGAATAATGTTTTTAAATGCATAAAATTAAACCCAGAGGTTTACAAAGGAAATCAGTTATGTAGAAATACATTTATGAAAATATTTTCTAAAAAGTTCATGGACCTCAGCTTAAGAATTTGCCCAGTTCAACCCCCTCATTTTATAGATATCCCACAGAGGTAACATTACTTGCACACGGTCACTAGGTAAGAAGCAGATGAGCTGAAATTTAAACCTGCTTTGAGACAAGGTGAGTTCTTCCTCCTTGTAGCTCTTCAAAGCAAAAGCTATCTGACTACTTGTTGAGTATATTCTAGTGGGGATTTTCAGGTATGGACTAGACTAGATGGTCTATGAGGCTTCTTCAAACCGTCAAGTTCTAAAATTGCTTATTGTCTTTTGGGTAAATCGTGACTTTAATTACTTGGAAATTATGATATTGCATACTTTATAGATGTGTATCATTCACAGAAAAATATAAGTACTACAAAGATAGGCCTGTACTTTTTTGTGATACTACAGAAACTAGAAGCAAAGCAGGTTACCATTTTCATTGACAAATGGCTAAAAAATGGTAGCATATGAATGTAACAAATTGCTACTGTGCTATAAGAAACAACAAATGAGAATGCAGAGGATCATGTGAAGATATGTATGAACTGAGAGTAAATAAGCTGAACAAGGACAAACAGCAATACAATATAAATATAAAGAATAAAAATGAAACTAAATGCTCTTTAAGAATAGTACTCAAGTTTGGTTCAGGAGAAGAATTAAAAGATGGCCCTTTGTTTTTCAGAAAAGCTCAAAAGGCTATTCAATTTCTCAAAGCCATTCCAACTAACTGTCTTCATTTTCTTCAATTCTGGGTCCAAATGCAGTCTGTCCAAGATAAATGTTATATGACAAAATCTCCAAGTTGTACATCTATCCAACTATACAGATAGTATAGATCCATGGACCATCTTTATCCTCTTGGTTTTCCTCTGTGGCTAATTAGGACTAATTCTTATCTATGAATCTTATATAACTTTTTTCTTTTTTGCAAACATTATTACTTGTTCAGAAATTTATCAGGGTAGGAAAAGCTAACAACAATATGGTACTGGCTAAGAGACAGAAAGGAGGATCAGTGGAATAGACATGGGGAAATGGACCTCAGCAAGACAGTCAATGATAAGCCCAAAGGTCCCAACTTTTAGGACCAAAATCCACTATTGGATAAAAACTGCTGGGAAAATTGGAAGACAGCATGGGAGAGATTAGGTTTGGATCAACACCTCACACCCTACACCAAGATAAACTGAGAATGGGTGAATGACTTGAATATAAAGAAGGAAACTACAAGTAAATTAGGTGAACACAGAATAGTATACTTGTCAGATTTTTCGGAAAGGAAAGAAAGACTTAAAGCTCAAGCAAGAATTAGAAAGAAAATCACAAAATGTAAAATCAATAATTTTGACTACATTAAATTTAAAAGTTTTTGTGCAAACAAAACCAATGCAACCAAAATTAGAAGGGAAGCAACAAATTGGGAAACAATCTTCTTAACAAAACCTCTGACAAAGGTCTAACTACTCAAATGTATAAAGAGCTAAATCAATTGTGCAAAAAATCAAGTCATTCTCCAATTGATAAATGGGCAAGGGACATGAATAGGCAATTTTCAGCTAAAGAAATCAAAACTATTAATAAGCATGTGAAAAAGTGTTCTAAATCTCTTATAATCAGAGAGATGCAAATCAAAACAACTCTGAGGTATCACCTCACACCTAGCAGATTGGCTAACATGACAGCAACAGAAAGTAATGAATGCTGGCTGGAGGGGATGTGGCAAAGTTAGCTGGTAGAGTTGTGAATTGATCCAACCATTCTGGAGGGTAATTTGGAACTATGCCCAAAGGGCGCTAAAAGACTGTCTGCCCTTTGATCCAGCCATAGCACTGCTGGGTTTGTACCCCAAAGAGATAATAAGGAAAAAGACATGTACAAGAATATTCATAGCTGCGCTCTTTGTGGTGGCCAAAAATTGGAAAACGAGGGGATGCCCTTCAATTGGGGAATGTCTGAACAAATTGTGGTATATGTTGGTGATGGAATACTATTGTGCTCAAAGGAATAATAAAGTGGAGGAATTCCATGTGAATTGTAACGACCTCCAGGAAGTGATGCAGAGCGAAAGGAGCAGAACCAGGAGAACATTGTACACAGAGACTGATGCACTGTGGTATAATCGAATGTAATGGACTTCTCCATTAGTGGCAATGCAATGACCCTGAACAAACTGGAGGGATCTACAAGAAAGAACACAATCCACATTCAGAGGAAAAAACTGTGGGAGTAAAAACACTGAAGAAAATAACTGCTTGGTTACATGGGTTGAGGGGGATATGATTGGGGATGCAGACTCTGGATGAACATCCTAATGCAAACACCAACAACATGGAAATAGGTTCTGATCAAGGACACATGTAATACCCAATGAAACTGCGAGTCAGCTACGGGTAGGGTGGGGGAGGGGAGGGAGGGAAAGAATATGATTTTTGTAACCAAAGAATAATGTTCTAAATTGACTAAATAAAAAAAATTTTTCTAAAGAAATTTATCAAAGACTTTTGCATTACATTACATTCATTCCTTATTATAGCCATCCCTCATCACTTGCCCATTGAGCCTTTCCTGCAACAATTTTTTTTAAGCTTCCCTCAATTCAGTCCCAGTTCTGTAAAAGAAACCAAAACATCCACATTGTCTGACAGTATATACATCTCTCAATTACAGTTTTGCCTTTGGTGCTTCTCTATTCTGTATCAAGCAAAGTATAAAATAGTGCCAAAGGTAAGATCACAATTAAATATACAGGAATGTTAATAATAGTGACTAGAATTTTAAAAAAATGGCTCTTGTACATTCAGAATATTGTTTCTAGAGCTAAGTACCATGTTTTTGGAAGGATGCTGATAAACAGGAAAACATCTAAGAAAATGACCAGAAAGGCAAGAAAACTAAAGACACTTCCTTTAGATAAAGTTTGGAATTGAGGATATTTAACCTTAAAGAGTAGGCTTACATGAATAGATAACAGCTATGCTGCTTAAACATTTGAAATGTTCTGAAGAGGGATTAGATCATTCTTGTCTCCAAAGAGGAAACGAGGGCCAATGATTTGTAATTATTAATTAAGCAAGTTTTGGCTCAGTGTAAGGAATAACTGTACAATACCTGGGAAGTTCTATTTGGATGTTCCACAGGCATTTGAAATACATGTCCAAAACAGAAGGTATTACCTTCTTCCCCACCCCCAAACTCATCCTTCTTCCTAACTGCCCTATTTCTGTCCAAGGCATAACCCTCTTTCAAGTTACCCAGGTTTACCACATACAATTCATTCTCAACTCTTTACACTCTTTCAAAATAACTAACAATCAGCTGCCAAATTTCTACCCCCTTATTCTACTACCTTGGCCTAAACACCTCTCTACTAAACTACCAAAACAGCCTCCTAAATTGGTCTTTCAATCTATATTCCCTACCTTTTCCAATTCTTTCTTGACAAAACTGGCATTTCATATCTATAGATTAGGAACAAATGTGATCCCCAAACTCAAGAACCTCTAGTGGGCTTTCTATTGTCTTTGAAATAGAACACAAACTCCCGTTAGACATTTAAATTCACAATATTACTCCAATCTGTCTTTCTAGACTGATTTCTTATTTGCTCATTATACATTAAAATAAAATTGATCTACATTTAATATCCCATCCCTAAATCATTTTGCACCAGCTATCTTCCAAACCTAGAATATGATCCTCTCTCCATTATCCATATTTCCTTTCAGAAAACTCAGCTCAATTGCCATTTTCATTGAGAAGTCTGGCCTTTCTCATCTTTAGCACTTCTCACACCCCAACTCCACTTCAAACCAGATAATATTTTGCACGGAATTTGTACTGTTTAATGTATTTCTGAACAATAAAATATAAGTTCCCTGAAGACAAGAACTGTTTTCCTTCTTGGTTTTTTATTTCCAACCACTATATAATGAAAACAACACAGCAAGCATTTATTTTCCCCTTTAGAGTAAAGTGTAAGTCTAATTCTTCTTCTACAGAACATTTAAAATATCTATGCAGAAGGCTTGTCATCTATTCCTATAAACCTCCTCTTAACGTTAAACATCCCCAATTTCAAACCTCATCTAAAAGGTTTTGGATTGTCCTTCAAAAAACGTGGTACCTAGCTCTGGAAACAATATCACTGGAAGAATTCAAGTAGAAGATGAATAAATACCTGTCTGGGATTGTCTATTAGAGTCTGGTTATATACCAATTCATATCCATTTCAACTCCCAATATTCTTTTGGTTTCTTTTATATATGTCTACAAAAGCTAATATAAATATACATGCTTTGGGGAACCAAATTTAAAATAGTTCAAAGGGGCATGATCAAGATCTGAATGAACTATCATTTGTTTAAAAAAAAAAAAGCAAAACTGGGGGCATTCAAGTCCACAGATGGCTGGTACAAAGGCAGGAGACAATTCTTTCTCAAATCTGGCTTTATAAAAACCTGAGTGGCCTATACTTACACTGAATTTTAGTAAAGATAACCAACAGCAAGTAGAGAAAAGAAAATCCCCCCCCCCAAGCCCATCTAAACACAAACCTCTTCTAAAAACAAAAAAAGTGTTAATGAATTTTTCTTTTTCTCTTTCACCATTCCACTCTTGATAATTCAATCCAAACCTCTCATTTTGTAGTTGCAGAAACTGAGGACCAGAGAGAAAGTCACTTGAACCCAAGTCTTTTAGCTCAAGATCCAGTGCTCTGTACCTAAAGTACTATATTTTGTTTGGAAGTACTGAAGGCAAAGTGTTCAAAGCTATAGCAATGAGAGGAAGAAAATAATTAAGAGTCCATTTTTAATTATTAAAAGTGAAGTTTATATATACATATCCCTAGCACTATTAGTCTGAAAGATTTCCAAAGAATTGTACTAAACTCACTGATTCTTCATAAAGCATGGATCACCTAATGAACTGCTTTTCAAATTGCCTCAACTGTAAGGGTCTATAAACTTTTAAAATAGTCACATCACACAGATCAAATCTTATTTATTATTTGTTAAGCAGTATAGGCACCATGAGGTAGGATAGAAAAGAGAGCACAATGTTCACTGTTAGACAATAAGAAAGAAGAGAGAAGAAAAGAACATTTCAAGAAAACCTCATAAGACATGCCGAATTCACAGACTGTACTCATCTTACATTCTTTTAAATAGTATTTTGGATCACTTTTCTTATTCTATATGCTTCAGGTAATTTTCCCCATCTATTTAACTGAGATACTCGCCCACAGTGTCTCTGGGAAGAGCAATAGACTAAAAGTCAGAAAGCCCTGATCCAAATCACAACCTTTCCCCATACTTATAAAATTAAGGGATGGCACTATCTGATCATTAAGGTTCTCATCAGAACTCTTTAGGCTCTTCAGAAAAACATTTATTGTATAAAGTGGCAGAAACCTTTACAAATATTATGGGATAACTGATTTTAGATAGCAAATGCTTTATCATAATTTCTTCTTAGCAAATGATTTAAAAGATCTATGAAAGACAACAATAATCAAAACATACATACACATAAGATTAATATATAACTATAAAGGTTTGTTGACTTAAAGAAAAGACAGCAAGATGAGAATGATCCGACTGAAGAGATGATAAATTCATGGACTCTTAATTATAAATGATTTATATAGCACTTTAAGATTTACAAAGTACTTTACTTACCTTTGTCATGTATACACCCCAACACCTTTCTTGGATTTATTAGACTACAGCCTCAAGAGAAAATGAATGCTCTGAGAGGCCCAGCAAGAAATAGAAATTAAACACTAGTGACTTTGACTTGGTTGAGGTTCAGAATGTTTTCAGTATGCATGACAGCTCAACTGACTGATGTCTGATACTATGTAACATAAAACTATGGTACAGTATCAAAGACATCTTCTCTCTCTCTCTCTCTCTCTTTTACAGAGTTGCAACCATAGGAGTTTCATTCTCTGTCCTGCAGCAATAGTCATTTAATTTAAATCTATTGTTATCTATAAAATCTATGCACTCAAGCCTTTAAAGTAATAGCACATAAAGTTTTTACACACAGAAAATCAATATCACTAGAATAAGAATATAAATTAGAATATACAGTCATTGACGGACAGAGATTGTTTTCAATATTTTCCTGAATCTCTAGTTTAGTAAAGTGCCTGGCACATGATCTTGTTGATTAAAGTAAAAATGTCATAATAATAATAAAAAACTTTGGAAACCTCTAGTAATAGTATAATGGCCAAGATTAAGGGGTCTGATTGTGAAGACTCTCAAGATAGGTAGGGTCTAACAGCCAGGAAGCTGTCACAAATATATTAAGATCAAGAGCCATTCCCCTATAGAGAAGTAGTCAAAAAGATATGAAAAAATGATTCTCAAAGCAATTGCAAATATCACATGAAAGACTATAAGTCATTAGTAAAAGAAACAAAAATCAACATATTGGGTACACCATGGACTGAGAATTAGTCCAATCACTCTGGAAAGCAATTTGGAATTATTTTTAACAAGTGAATCAAGTGTCCATATCTTTGATTCTGAGATCCCAATAAACCTCAAGGATTTCCAAGATAGAATTGTCCCATATATGCCAAAATGTTTATAAAAACACTTTTTGTTGCAGGAAAAAAAGTGGAAACAAAAGTAAATACTATCAATCAACTTGGGAATAGTTGAACCAACTGTAGTACAGGAAAGTAAGGAAATAGTACTGCAATTAAAAGAAATTGAAATAATCAAGAATTTGTAGATCATTTCCCCCTCTCCATTTATCTTTAAATTTTTTAATTGATCTCTTTGTTTTTATATCACATTCATTTTAGGATGTCTCTCTCCTTCCCACCTCAGTAAATTGTTTCTTGTAACAAATGAATAAAAAAAAAGAGAGAGAAGAAAAGCAGTTCAGCAAAACTAAACACATCAACTCTGACAGTATATGGGCAATATCACCTCTGCAAAAAAAGGGGAAATGCATAGTCGAACTCCTTCAGGGCCAAGTTCAATTATAATGAGATAGCATACAGTTTTATTCTTTTGGTTCTTCTCTATATGTCTTTTATTCATTTTGAATATAGTCTTTCTGGCTCTACTTATCAGTTCACAGAACCCTGCACAAAGTTTTTACCTTGCAAGACTGAAATAAGCAGAACCCAGAATAAATAAAATGATACCAACACCGTAAATGGAAAGTGCACAAAAAAAAATAAAACTACTATCTCATCATAATGACCACATGTGGCTTCTGCAAAGACGTGAAAAAGCAGCTCTCTTTCCTTTCATGGGAGAGGTGGTGAACTATGGAGATGAAGAAGGCTGTCTTTACAATCAAGACATGGTTGATGGGACACACCTGGTTTTGTTGAATTTTTTTTCTTTATAAATCATTATGAGGAAAGGCTCATCTGAGAGGGGCATATCTGAAAATAAATGTGATTCTAAAACAAAAGGTCTCAAGAAAAACACAAATTCAAAATAAAGAAACAGAATCCCTTTCGGCATAAGATTTTGCTTGAGAAAAAAGCCAATATCAAAATGAAACATCAGACGTGCCAGAATTAGGGGCTACAAACCAAAATACCACTACATAATAAGGATTCAGAGATTTGTTCCTACAATCAAGGGAGTAGTTAAGGGGTATTACAATAGAAATAAGACTTAGGACATAAGAGTGATTGACAGGGCATGGGATTAGAATTTTCCCTGGAACTGGTGGAAAAGAATCCCAGAGAAACAGTTAAGCAACTGACACAATCTCTCTGGACCTGGATAAAGGAGGAGGGAGGAATGTATTTTCCTGGAGCAGCTTAAGAAACCATCATTCAAATTACAAGCCTGGGAATATCTTTGGCTGTGGAAAGAAGGCAGTCTTCATTCTTCTGCTGGACAGACAGAAGAAGCTGACCAACCTGAGAACAGATGACCTTTGGATATTTCTCTTGGGATTTTTGGACTTTGCCCACCAAAAGACTCAGTTGTAAGATTACTAATCCCTAAAGTACCTTTAATGTACTTAGAAAGAAGATATATTTAGTCAGATAGCTTATAATTTAGAGGGTAAAATAATTAAGATCTCTCCCTCTCCCCTCCTTTTTTTTTACCTTCCCTTTCCTTGTTTAATAAAATCAAAATATTTATATGTTCCTGCTATGTTTCTTCCCTAAAACCCCTTCAATCCTATTATACTATATCAGTTGGCTGAGCTAGGTAGACTATAACTTAATTTTTATGTATTTTAATCTCTAGATAAGGTTTCATTAGAGATAAGGCAGTAAGTCAGACCATTCTAAAGTCCCTCTAAGAGTGGTACAGTCCAGAGGGGGAGGCCAGAGGAATTCTATGACTCTGGGAAAGCTGTGGGACATTTAAAAACATTAAAGGGCCATTACCACAAGCTCTTGATGGCCATATTGGAAATTTTTTTCCCCAAAATTTCAACTTTGTGATTGTTTATTGTAAAATCTGATCACAGATTTTAATACCACTATTTCACCAGTGTATACTGTATTACAAATGAGTATAAATCTGACAGGGGACATAATGGATCTTGTGGGATTGCAAACAGCTAGCTAAAAACATTCACACTAAAAACTGGAAAACCATATTCACATATGGAAACATTATAATGTGTGGCCAAGAACTGAGATATGACTATGATGGAAGGGGATGTCCTAACTGTAAATATAATCCAACCTATGTCTAACATAATGCTAACTTATCCACAAATGTAATATAAACAGCCATTAGCCAGTAACCAAAGGCTACTCATATTTGTTTAGCTATAACAAATATCACTCAGGTTCAACGTAGTGTACTACCCTAAACAAAGAAAAGTACTAAGAGCTAGGTGGGATTTTTTTTTTTAAGAGAGAATTGAATGTACTATGACCAAAGGGGAAAAAAACCAATAAAACACCACCAACTTAAGTCTACCTGAGCCCAACTCTTTTGTTTTCATTTCTACATGTGCACGTGATGTTTTCATTTTAAAGTTAAGCATATACAGATTCTATCAAAGTATACCCGGACTCTCAAGTTTGCTTTCTAACTTATGTTATGCTCTATGGCAGAGGTTCTTCAAATGTATAAATATGTGAGATTATAAATGAAAACAATTATAGTAAAACACAATGATCAAATCAAAAAACACAAAAAGTTCAAAGACCCCAGGTAAGAACTCTTGCTCCACAGCATTCCCAGGAGCAACTATTCCAAACCATTCATCTCTCTTTAAGCACCTTTCTCTGTCCATTTTCATTCTCGGCAAGACATTGCACTTTTTACTTTACTGGTAATATCATGGCCAGTTGGATGTGCAGTAAGCACCCTTGGATTCCCAATTCAATTTATCTATATCTTCATCCAGTCTCTCAAATTGGTTCTATGAAGAAAAATTAATCTCCTCATTACCAAAGCTAAACTAGTTCTGGATTCATCAAATGTTCTTCCCTCCCTCCATCTCTTCAGTCTCTCCTTTACCATTAGCATACAAAATGTCTATCTATAGTCTCATCCCTCAAACATCCTTTAAAAAAACAAAATAAAACAAATTCTATACTCCCCAGCTGAAATAATCATCACTTCTGTGAATGAATCCAAAATTCTTTCTAGACCCAGCCTGTAAGTCCTGGATGGATTTCTATTTGCATATCCCAGATTCCACAAACTCAAAGTAAAAAAAAGCAAATTCATCACCTTTCCTCTAAATCTCTGCTCCTCCTCTTCACTTGCTTGTTTCTTTTAACAGTAGTCACTAAGCTCAAGATCTATTATTATCGACTATTCAATTTCTACCCCAGTCCCAGAAACAATCAAGTTTAGATGGAAGTACAGCAGGTTAAGGAGAACAGTAACCTGAAATAAGCCTAGAAAGGTATGCTGAAGCCAGATTCTAAAGAGTTTTAAAAGAATTTGTATTTTATCTTACAGGCAAAAGGGAGTCCTTTTGAAATTCCTGAGCAAAAAAAGTAACATGGTTAGATATGAGCTTTAGGAACCTCAATTTGGCAGCTGTGATGACAGAAGAAAGAGCTGGATTTAGTGAGATCACTTGAGAAGTTACTGCACTAGAAATTGGGACATTAATACGTTGCTGGTGGAGTTGTGAATTGATCCAACCATTTTAGAAGGCAATTCGGAATGATGTCCAAAGGGTGCTAAAAAACTGCCGCCCTTTAATCCAGCCATAGCTCTGCTGGGTTTGTACCTCAAAGAGATAATAAGGAAAAGACTCATACAAGAATATTCATAGCCACGCTTTTTGTGGCTATGGCTATGGCAAAGAATTGGAAAATGAGGTGATGCCCTCCAATTGGGGAATGGTTCAACAAATTGTAGTATATGTTGGTGATGGAATACTATTGTGCTTAAAGAAATAAGCAACTAGAGGAATTCCATGTGAACTGGAATCAACTCCAGGAATTGATGCAAAGTTGAAAGGAGCAGAACCAGGCGAACATTGTACACAGAGACTGATACACTGTGGTACAATCAAATGAAATGGACTTCTCTACTAGCAACAATGCTAGTAGATCTAGGACAATTCAGAGGGACTTAGGAGAAAGAACACCATCCACATTCAGAGGAAGAAAAACAACTCCTTGATCGCATGGTTTGATGAGGATATAGATTCTAAATGATCACTTTGATGCAAATATCAACACTATGGAAATAGGTCTTGAGCAAGGACACATGTAAAACCCAGTGGAATGGCCTGTCAGCTATGGGAGGGGATTGGGGAGAGGGGAGGAACATGAATCTTATAACCATGGAAAAATATTCTAAATTAACTAATTAAATAAAATTTTCCCAACTAAAAAAAAGTTATTGCACTAGTATAAGTGAGAATGAATGTGGGCTTGAAGAGTGATGACTTTTTTGTGACTAAGAGTGAAAGAGACAGACATAACATATATTGTGGAAGTAGAATCCTCAAAACTTTTCCCTCACCACTTTTACTCCATCTCTTTACCTCTGTCCTCCCTAGGGAGTTACTGGGACTATAGTTTTACATGTATATTACCATTTTTAGCCTCTCCAGTATTTTCCTCTCAACAGGTTCCTTACTGGCCTTCAAACATTCTAAGGTTTCCCTGCTCCCAAACAAATAATCTTCACTTGACCCTGATGCTTCTTCCAAAGTGTCCTCCTTTCCTATGCTTTACACCCACATCCATTTCATATTGAGGGCATTCTCCAAACCCTGAAATCTTCACCTAAAACTGTTTTCTTAAAAGTTACCAATAACCTCTCTCCCAAACTAATGCCATTCCCTTAGTTCTCATTATTTTCTACTGCATGATTGTTTGTCCACCTGCAAAAATTCTTGCTCCTCCATGATACAACCACAAGTACCTTTCCAAGTCAATACTTATCACTTTTGCTGGAATTTCTCTTATCCCAAGTCCTGATTGAGTTGGTTCTACCAATCCACCTTCTCAACTCTATTTCTGTCCACAATTAATACAACTCTAATCAAGCTGGAAACTCTGGAATCATCTTTTACTTGTAATTCTCTTTTATCCTTTCTATAACCAACCTGCACCAAATGACTCTCCACTCTCATCTTCCAAATCCTTTTGAAAACAGCTTCCCTGCCTCTAGTCTGTCACTTGGCTAATCCATCTTGCCTACAACTACCAGATTAATCTTGCTAAAACACAATTTCTTTATATCATTCCACTGCCCAAGAGGGTTTCTTTATTACCTAAATCCAAACTCTTCGGTTATGTGGCTTTATCTGCCTATTTATCTGCCCACTGTTCAACACTGTAGTAGCCAAGCTGTTCCCATTCTACCATGTTATTCCAATATCCATTCCTATGCAGAATGTCATTGCCCATCCCCTTCCAGATATGTACATTTTACTAATCTTTCAAGAGCTACCTCATCTCACATTTTTTTCTGGCTGCTCCAGTCCAAATACAATGCCTGCTACATAGCAGGTATTTAGTAAATGTTTACTGATCAATTCTTTAAACTCCTGTTTGCAATTGCACTGTTACAAGGGCAACTTGGAACAACTGGCTGCTAAGGTCCCTTCTGAGTAGCTGTAAGCTTCCTAAAAACAAAGACTACATATTTCTTTTGAATTCCCTGTATCATCTACATGCTAAATACTCAAAATAATTTGACTAATAATATTGATTTTTAAAAATACATAAATTTAATTTGTAACTTCAGTTCAAAGCATGTTTTTAATTAGAAAAGAAACAAACTACAGTATGGTGAGAAATATGCCCAATAGCTCCAGTGTATTAACATGGAACACCAGCTCTTAAGACAGAACCTGGAATTCAAATCCTGGGGACTTTGTTTCTCCATCTGTAAATTGGGTGTGTGTGGGGATTGAATTAAATGATGGTTTCTGAGGTCTCTTTCAGATCTGTATCTATGAACCCTCAAATAATTCCACAAGAAAAAAATATCAGTATATCAACAATACATCTGTTGTAGTTCCTCCAAAGGTCAAACTCTCTACTGGATAGATACCACAAGCCAATTCAGGATCCTATTTATTACAGTTCTAATAAGGTCAAAAAGCCCCAACTTCACAGCACACCTAGCTAAAATGTGTGACAGCAGTTATATAACAAAAACAAGAAACTAGCAGATAGACCAGATTCATTTTTATTTGCATTTTAGATGCCCTTAAACTACTCTTTTTAGCAACTAAATTCTCTTTACCTCACTCGACTTGATCAGAGACATTCCCATTACACATGTTATCCTAAATAAATGCTATGAGAAGATGGATGGAGAAGACATAGATAGGGATGTGCACTACTATAGCCCTAATTACAGGTCAGCATAAATCAGCTTTCTTTTTTTTTTTTTAAACTATTAACCTTAGTTAGCATCTAGGGCAGCTAGGTGGCACAGTGAATAGAGCACTTGTCCTGGAGTCAGGGAGATTGGAGTTAAATCTGGCCTCAGATACCTAATAGCTGTGTGGACCCGGGCAAGTCATTTTACCCTGTTGGCCTCCATTTCCTCATCTGTAAAATGAGCAGGGGAAGGAAATGGCAAACCAATCAGACAAGACTGAACAAAATTCAGAATCACATCCCAACTGACGAAAAGGAGGCATTTTCTGGAAGTGAATGAGATAGCTGGGGAATACATTGAACTGGGATTAAAAGTATGCAGCAAATCACCTCAAGAGGTGATAGAGCATGCACATATATATACACCAAAACATTTCAATGATGAGAATAATTCTATTCATTCCATCACTGTTCCCATGTCTATCTTTAAATTAGTTAAATCAATTTGGCCAATTGTGGAAAAATCTCGCCTTATTACACTAGCCTTCCCCCAATTTTTGAAGGTGGGAGTGTGGTTAAGAAATGAACAATTAGAAATTTTTTTTTCTCTTCCCTATTCTTGCCCATCCTGCTGGAGATTTGAAGGGGCCCTTAAATGACCAAAAGCAAGTAGAAAAGGAAACAAAAGAAAATGACTGCTTATTCCTGGAAATCTAAGTTATTTAAATTTATAAAAGTATGGTCTTTATGCGCTTCTTAGTAGAAGTTTTAAAAGTCATCTGTATAAACAGAGAGAGAGAGCAAGCGAGCAAACAGGCAAAAGGTTTTCCTGGCAACAATCTCCTTTTATGTATTAGGGCAAGCTGCTTAACACTGGGCTTAAATGTAAGATGCCAAACCAAATGACATACAACAGACCTTTTAAAGTACTAACTACAGCAACACGAACATCTGTATTACATTGGTGAGGGTGGGGGTGCTATAATACCCATCTTATTAATAGAAAACATATTTTTGTTTCCAGAAAACTTGGTCTCCCTGATACAAAAGGGACACATTCCAGGATATTCATTATCTTTTTTTCTTGCCCTGGAATAGGGAGAGAAACTCCTCTATCTCGTTTTGGCAGCATGGCCAAGGCATTCCTCAGAGCCCAGCTTCTAGTGGCTATAGAGCTCCCCAAAAAAGCCACTTTGTCATCAAGGAGGTTTCCCCAAATCCCTCTGTGCCCAAGCTTTGTTTATAGAAATATCACTATTCCTGAATCAAGTTAGAGATAGAAGGCAACTTAAAAGCTAACATTCACAAGTTTTACAAAGCTCTTTACATTTGTTATTTCATTTGATATCATTGAGGCAGGGGCTATCATTATCCGCATTTTAAAGATAAAGAAATGGAGGCAAAGATGGATGCCCAGGATCATCCAGTGTTAATAAATGTCTGATGTAGGCTTTAAAGACTAAAGATCCTCCTGACTCAGGTCTAGTGCCACCTATCTACTATCTTTTCTAACATCCTCATATTACATCAGAAGAAAAGAAAGTAATACTGTAATCTATTTAGTTCTAATTGAACTAAATATTAGTTTTTTAATGGTTGCACAGACCCAAGATATTAAATGACCTGTTCAAAGTCAAACAATTAATGGTAGAGGGGAACTAGAACTATTATAATGATGCTAACATCTGCAAAACTGTTTCACAAAAACCTGATGTAAGTGCTGTTATTATCCCTATTTTACTGAGCTTAGGTGAATGGTTCAGGGTCACAAAAGCTAATGGGGAGGAGCTAGAATTTGAACTCCATTCTTGCTGACTCCAATTCCAACACTTTGAATAGCCTAGCTGTCTTTCTAAATATACTTTGGAGCGGTAACTTCCAAAGGGTGCCTCTCTAGAACAGTAACTTCCAATTTGGTTAGCCTTCTAAAGACAATCCTATTTACTGATGAAACAGCCCCCTGAGGCCATCTAGGCCAAATCACACCTAACCTGGAATACTCTCCACAATATCACCAACTAGTTGAAAAACTGAATTAAGGAGAAACAATTATGATCCTGGTGACAGCTAAGTGGTGCTGTGGTTAGAATGCCAGAAAGCCTCAAATATGACCTCAGACACTAGCTGTGTGCCACTGGGCAAGACACTTAACCAGTTTGCCTCAGTTTCCTCATTTGTAAAATGAACTAGGAAAAAAAAGCAAACCACTCCAGAATCTTTGCCAAGAAAACTTCAAATATAAGCATAAAGAGAAGGACTTGACTGAATATCCTTTACCCAAAACTTTCCCTTTCATTCTATGATTATTAAGGACACTACCATGCTCCCAGTTACCATGCTAGAGCCACTACCCTGTAACCCTATATCAGACCCTCATCACCTGTTATTCCTGCCTCAAACTTCATCCTACTCTATCTTTCACATAGCTGCTGGGGTGATTTTTCTAAAGCCTAGGTCTGCCTAGAGTCACTTTCAACTCATATCCAGTGGTTGTCCATTACCTTCAGGATCAATACAAAGTCCTCTCATTGGCATTTAAAACTCTTCATAGCCTGGCCCCTTCCTGCATTTCCAGCATTTCTTACATTTTATGATCCTGGGGGCAGCTAAGTAAGTGGTACGGTGGTTAGAATGCCCTCTACATGCTTCCATGCACAATCCAGCTATACATATACATATTTGCAGCTCCTCACATCTGACATTTTGTTACTCCCACTGGGCCCTGGTACTGGCTATCTACATCCCCTATGCCAGGAGTGCTTTCCATCCTTACATCTTTGCCTCCCAAGTGTTCCTAGCTTCCTTCATTTTCCTTGACACAGCTCAAATCCCACCTTCTGCAAGAGAACTTCCTTAGTTCTAAATGCTAGTGCCTTCCCCTGAGATTAACAGGGTCAGTTATGTCTGTATCCACTCTCTACAGCTAGTATATAACAAAGTTATTTATATTTCCCTCATTAGAAGGGGCTCCCAGAAAGCAGTGACTACCATAATTAATGCTTAACTGACATTATAGCTTTCTCCATTCTAATCCATCTTGCACATTGCTGCCAAAGTAATTTAGCAATAGATCGGGTCTGACCATGTTTGTGTCTCTTTCAAACTACAATGAATTTCTATTACCTCTAGGCTAAAATGTAAACAGCTCTTGATATTCAAAGCTTTTCTCACCTTTCCAGACTTCTTATAGATTACTTACTCTATTACACATGAATCCTAGACTAGACACATTAGCACTACTTACTGCTCTTCTAGCACAATATTCTATCCCTGGGCCTTTACTCTGGCTACCCTTCCAGTCAATCCCAGAATTCTCTCTCTCCTCACCTGTTTTCCCAGAAGCCCTAGCAGCTTCAAGATTTAGCTCAAATGCCATGACCAGGAGGGTTTTCCTAGTTCCCCCCAATTACTCAGGCCTGTGCCAGTTTATTCTGTATCTTTTGCATATCTAGATATGTAACTCTCTAATTTCCACTCCTCCTAAAAATGTGCACCCCATGAGGGCAGTAATCAAGACTTTTATATTGACATTCCCAGTGCTTGGCACATAACAGATACCTAATAAATAAATATTTGTTGGGGGCAGCTGGTGGCTCAGTGGATAGAGACAAGCCTAGAGATGGGTCCTACCTCAGACCTAGCTGTGTGACCCTGGGCAAGTCACTTAACCCCAATTGCTTAGCCCTTACCACTCTTATGCCTTGGACCTGATACTTGGCATCAATGCTAAGATAGAAAGTTTGGGCTTAAAAAAAAAAAGGGATGCTGACTGATTGAAGTAGCCCATTCCAACTTCTGCACTGCTCTGTAAACAAGTCATTTTTTACATGGAGATGAAAAATTCACTTCTAGGAAACTCTAACCAGAGCTTCACAAAAAATGCCTAAGTTCTAAGGTTTCAGTAAAAAGGGGTTTTGTGAATTGTCTGCTTATTCTCCCAAACCCCATATTTCTAGTCATAATCAAAGTTGATAAGCAGGCTCAGAAATTTTATAAGGAGAGCAATACATCATGGGTAATAAAATGGTGTACACCAGGTAAAAATCAAGATGGCATTCAAAGATCCAGGATTACATCAATGGCACTAAAAGAATAATGCCACAATAGTTAGATGACACTTATGGCTTGTTTCCAAAATGCTTTCCCATCTCACACCTAATTATCTTAACAACTCTTAGAAAAAGGCTAGAATTCTTCACCAGTTTGCAGTAGAGACAGTCACAGATGTCTGGGGATTTGCCTGTTTAAAGGTGTGAAAACTTCACTGAAGCTTAGGCTGTCTACACTGGGCTTCTTTCACTAAGCAGACTCAGAAGTGGAGATTAATTCAGAATTCTACCCTCTCTTAGGATCCCTGAACTGATTAAAAAACATCAAAGTTAAATGAGATAAAATAACAAACTGGGGTGACACACAAGCTAATTAAAAGATCTTGAAGCAATAACTAGTAAATATCATTTTATGAGACAACACTGGTATCCTGGAGTAGAACCAAGACACAAGTTGTTAGCTATTAAACTAAGGAAAAAAATTACTGACCAAATAATTTTGGCAAGTAAACCTTGATTTTTAAGGGACTTAAGTGCAATATTTGCCAGCTTTAGATGCAATAAATGTCAGCTAGTTGGCACAGTGAAAAGGGCACCAGGCCTGGAATTAGAAGGACCCAAATTCAAATCTGACCTAGGCCAATACCTAGCTGTATCACCCTGAGTCCTAGCCTTTGCCCTTCTGTGTTAAGAGTTGTTATTACGACAAAAAGTAAGGATTTGGAAAAAAAAAAGTAAGTAAATGCAATATAAAAAGATATTCATCTTAAAGTCTTTAAACACTCCTGCTCCTGGCCAATGAAACACACTGTATTAGGCAAAAAAGAAACTTCTAGAAAATAGAAAGAACAGTTATTCTGCAGAACAAGAAGATCCTTAAAGGCAGTTTTTGCATCCTAAAAGCCTTAAGGCAACTGGATATAATAGGTATTTTTAAAATTCTTGCTGAAGAAAAAAATTGACAAAGATGAGCTTGAAAAACACTAGATAAACCCAAATTCTTTAACTAGTTAATAGAATGCTTACTAATTGGACAATGCTGCAGGCAAGTCTAAACCTCTTAAGTCTCAGTTTCATTACAAGAAAAATAAAGGATTGTATCAAAATATTCAAAAAGATTTTACGAGGAAAGAGATTTCTAAGATTTCTAATGCTCTATTTTCAAGTAGAGATTTAAAATTTAAATTATCTGAAGGCTACTTAACTGCATCAGTAAAATGTTAAAAAAAAAGATATTTGGAATTTTGTAAAGTATGAAAACTGGTTATTCAAAAAGAAAGGGACTTGGAAAACAAATTGGAGGTTACCTAATGACAGGAATAAATTATTCAATAGCTCAAATTGCCAAAAGAAGCCTAATCTCAAATGGAGATTTAGGAGATTTTCTACCCGGGGTTCCAGATATCTAAATTACAAAAACCTCTTCTCAGCTTCCTACCAGAACATTTTTTTCAACTGTAATCCCTAATATAGCATTATTATAATATAGCATAGCATTAGCAATTTAGAAAAACAGATTCTCAACTTCCCTTTGAATCATGACAGATGTAGGAAACAATACATTCTGGACAAGGAACTATAATACTTAATGAAACATTTCCAAAGTAAGTAATCAAGTGAAATAAAAAAGACCACATATAGTCATTCCTAGAAACAAAAATATACATTAAGAGATTATTTCAGCTGGAGATATTCGCCATTCTTTCAGGTTCAAATCCAGGTTACCTGTCAGAATTAAATTGAAAACAGCATTACTGGATGCCCAAAGGCCCTCAACTGGTATATAGTATGTTTGGTTAGGTCATTTTGTTCACAAGAAGGCAGCTAAATTAAGAGGTAAATATAGTCTTAGATAAGAATTTCCATACACTGTCTAGAAAGCAAATTGTAAGGCCTTCTTCATTCCAGTTTGGCATTACAAAGGCCCAGGTAAATACAATTCTTGCATTCTGAAGAACAGTAGGAGGGAGCTTCTGGTGACCGGTGTTTTACTGTGCAACAGCATATAACATAATACCCATCCACTGAATTCTATTTTGAAGACATTTATTAAACATCTACTTCATGCAAGGCCCTAGAAAGACAAAGATGAACCTCAGCCTCTGCAGCGCCGCAGCCAACTCCCCACCCCCAATCTCCCATGCCACAGGACAGAAGCTTTACACGTTTTGTCTGGTAGAGGTTGGGTTAAAATATACACGGAAATAAAAAATAACAAATTACAATAGAATAAAAGTTAGAACAGCATAAATACATGGGTAAGGCTAAAATAGAGAGGCAAGACAGATTACTGGAAGGAATCATTTCCAGCTGGGGGGATAGCAGGAAATAATTATGAAGGTGATGCTTTGGCTGGCCCTAAAGGATGTGTGGAAGAAGCCTATTACAAACAGGGTGGGAAGAAACAAGATATAGAAAGGCAGCAGTGAGGTTTAACTGGGGATGGCATACAGAACCCAGGACGTGTAAAGCAGAGTATCATAAAACATGGCCGCAAAGGTAGGTTGGAGCCAGATGGTGGTGGGCTCCAAAGTGAACATGCCATCATCACATAACGAAACAAGAAAGGCGGCATATCATCATTAAAGGGAGTCGGCACAAACGTATAAATGTTATTCACAAACGCAAAACAAAGCATCCTCTCCCTCCAAAGAAATCCATTAATAATTAATTTCTTCTAAAATATATATATTATTTTCATCCATTATCGAGGGGCAAAGGATGACCTACAGATTCCCCCTTTTCCCCCTAAATCTAATACTTTCCTACAGGTCTGCGGAGGAGAAACGTATTAACAACCGAGACCTCGGGGGCAAATCCCTACATCTCAGTTTCCGGGTCCGTGGAAGAAGGGAAACTCAAATAAGATAGGTTCCCTCCCCTCCTTGCAGTCATAAACGCCGAGAGGGGCTGCGGAAAGGCAGAAAAGGCCTCGCACCTGCAAAGGGAGGCCGCAGAGGAGGAGGAGAAGGACCCCCCGCCGGGGAATGGACGGATGCACCGGGCGGGGTGTAAGGATGGCGCCGGCGGCCCCCCAGCCGGCCGCCTCAGGGTCTCGCCAGGCAGCAAGGGTGCCCGAAGGCCGCGACTTGTGCCTCGGCCTCCTTCCCCTCCTTCCCCTCCTCCCCCTCGGGCAGGGCGGCGCCGGCCGCGGCTTCCCCCTTTAGCCGCCCCCCCCTCGCGGGGACGGGGCCGCGCTGGCCGCTTCCTCCCCGGAGGCCCCGGCCGTCCTCACCTCGGCGCACGGCCCCGGTTCCCCTCGCGCGCCCACGGCGCCGGCAAGAACAATGTCCTGCGGCGGCGGTAGTGGCTCGCGCCAGACGGTTGCCTCGAGCCGGGGTGCGCCAGAGACTTGTCCCCTCCCGGCCACCACACCACCCCCTCACACACACATTTACACACGCACATTTTCACACACACCTCCAACCAACAGCGGCGGAGGCCAGCCGATAGACAGATTCGGTTCACGGAGGAGGCTGCGGCGGAAGGTCCGCGTTCTCTCCGCTTGGCCCGGCCTCCCCGACGCAACAAAAAAAAACCCCGAGCGAGTCTCGGGCGCTGTCCTGCGGGGCGCGCGCGCGCGTGTATGTCTCTCGCTCACGGTCTCTCCGACTCCCCTCCTACCCCGGCGCCGGGATCTGGCATTGAGCGACAGGGAACTCTCGGGTCCCGCCCCCTTTACCACCGCCCACTCTTATTGTTTTACCCTTGCCAGACCGGCTGGAAAGCCCCGTTGGCGAGGCGTCGACCAATCACGGACTCTCTCCACGCGGGGCCGCCTTCCCTCTTTCCCCACCTTTTCCCTTTTTTCGAGCACGCGCAGATCGCGACGACCCAGGCGCCCGTCCTCGCGCTCCCTCTAGCTCGCGGCCCGAAATGGAGAAAACCGGAACCGGCCTCTAGAACACCGGCCCTCCCCGCGGGCGCGCTCCCGCAGCTTTGACGTCATTGGAGGCTAGAACCCCAGAAGCCCAGTAGCTGGTCCTCTCTTAAAACTGGGCGATCACTGGAGGCTCTCCTGCTGCAACATTGTTCTCTTAGCATATGATGCTTTGTGCCAAGGGAAAGAAAGATGTAACAATTTTGTCTACAAAGACATGTTGCTGTAGTTACAGTTTGCAAGCAAGCAGCTACAGTTTCAACCTAGTATGAACCTTGGAGGTGTAGTGCAAAGAATCTTGGACTGGGAAGTCAGAGCACCTGGGTTCTAGTCTCTACCAGTCAAACAACAAGCGATTGTCAGATGCTTTGTATGTCAGGCACTCTGCTAAGTGGTGGGTATACAAAGAAAGGAAAAAAAAATCCCTTGCTCTCCACGTCACATTCTAATTGGGAGACATACAAATGATTAAGGGAAAATCACTGCAATTTGTACAAATATTAATTTTTGTATAAATACAAGAACTAAGTACAATTGACATCCATGGCACTACTAGATGGGATTTTATTTGTGTTCAAAGAAGTCAGAGAAACTAAGAGAGAGAGAAAAAAGAGAACTCCATAGCTTGCAGTCAGTACAAAGGCAAAGAAGAGGAGATGGAAACCTGGGAAGAGCTACAAAATAAATAGTCCAACATAACTGGATCATAGATTGTAAAAGGGAGTAAAGTGTAAAATACTTGTAAAGGTAGGAAGGTGCCAAGTTACAAAGGGCTCTGAATGCCAATCAGAGGACTATTGATCCTGGAAATAAAAGGGAACCACTAGAGTTTACTGAGTAGCGAGTGACTAGGCAGACCTTAGGTTTTAAGAAAATCACGTTGGCATCTGAATGGAGAATAAAATAGAGGGAAGAGACTGGAGTTAGAGGTGATAAGGGTTGAAATAAGGTGATGGCTGAATGACTTGAGAAAAGGGGATATTTAGGAGAGAGGCACAGAAGATGGGAAAGATAAGAATTGGCAACAGATTGGATATGTTGGTGAGTTAAGAGTAAGGAGTCTATAATGACATTCTACCCTGAAAGAAAGGTGATGACCTCAATAGTAATAGAACTGAAGAGGGGAAATTTAGGAAAAAGAATAATTAGTTCTATCCAAAATACAGTTGATAATGTAGTATTGGGGCTCTAGTGAGAGAAAAATGCTGGATACATAAATCTAGGAGTCACCTGCAAAGATGGTTAATAATGTTCAATAATCAATGCAAGTTGATGAGAAGGAAGTTCAAGGGGGAAGCATTTAGAGGGAAAAGAGAAGAGAGACAAAGACTGAGCTTTGAGAAACATCCAAAGTTATTGGTTGTGACCAAAATGAAGAAAGGAAACTGAAGAGGAATAGTCTAACACAGGTCAAAGAACCAGGAGAAAGCAATGTCAATGAAACCCAGAGAGGAAAGAGAATCCACAAAGAGAAGGCAATCAATAATGTCAAAGATTGATAAGGAGATTTTTTAAAATGAGGATTGAGAAAAGGCCTTGGAAATTAAGAGGTAACTTTGGAGAGAACTGTTTCAATCAGTTGATAAAGCTACATCTGAAATCAGTTTATAGAGGGGTTAGGAGAGATTGGAATGAGAGAGGTGGAGGCACCAAATGCATCTGAGTAGAGGCTTTTAAAAGTTTAGACTTGAATGGACAGAGGATCAAATAAGCATTTTTAAGAATGCAGAAAACATTGGTGTGTTTGTAGTGGAAGGGGGGAAAAGGGTTGGGTTTTTTTTAAGGGTTGGTCTTGGTTATTTAAGAGTTTGGTCACCAGGAATTTAATTAATTCCAAATAGATTTTATTTACAATTTCATTACAAAATGTAGAAAGAGTAAAACAAGAAATCAGAGAGAGGATAAGGTAAGATATCTAGCCTAAGCACTAAGTAATTTACTCCCAGCCCCTCTGGGCAGGGAGAATTAGTTTCAGCCAGCCTTGGCAAAGCGGAGGAACCAGGCAGTTTCTCAAGAGGATAAGTATTTCCTGAGGCCAGTCTCTTCAGAGAAAAAGCCAGCAGGTAAGAGTCAGCCTTTTCACTCACCATGTGTCAGTCCAGTCAGCAGATTCTTCTGCCCCTCTTCACCAGCCTCAACTCGAAAGCATGGAGAATTTCCCCAGGCTCCACTTCCAAAAAATGAAGAACTCCCTTCTCACAGGAAGTTCTACTTCAAGTGTCTCCAAGTTGAACTCCCAGAATAACTGAACTCAGGCCCTTGCCTCTTTCTTTTAAAGACCTTTTTTCTTGTGTCACTTCCCCTAATTCCACAACTACCAATCATAGTTGACACTCTGCTAGGACTTCCCAGAAGGCACTTAGTCGATTCTGATTCGTTACCCTCTATTTCACACATGAGTCACAGACCTCCCACTAAATGATTAAGTGGGATGTTTATATCTTTGGTGATTAGATCTAACATGGGCGGATCTTCCCACTCAACTTTAAGTATAGTGTTTGCACTTTTTGTGATTGAATCTAAAAATAGACCAGTCTCCATACTTAACTTCTAAGTAGGGTGTTTCCACTTATGGAGATTAAAATCTAAAAATACACATGAGTTACAATTTAAATCTTCACAATCAGGGAAGAGTTAAGTATCTTTATGGTTACAATCAGAGGAGAGCCAAATCTAATCTTCACAGTAGGCAGCAGGGAAGGAGGTAGTAGATTGGGGAGTGATTGAGGATAAAAGAGAAAGTGGGAATAAAAAAAAAAGTCTTTTGCTTGTGTTCATAGGATTGGGTTTAAGGATGTGTGTAAAGGGATTAGTCTTTGCAAAAAAAGAAGAGACACCAATTCATCCAAGGTAGAAGTGAAGGAAAAGATAGTAGGAAAAGGTATCTTTGGTATGGAAGATGAGGAATAGGAGAGAAAAGGGAGCTCATGGCAAATGGCCTCAATTTTTTCAGTGAAGTATGAGGGCAGGTTGCCAGTTATGAAGGTGAAGGGAATATGGTGGGAACTTGAGATAAAATGAAGTTTGTAATAGCAGCTGTGGAGAGTGGGAGAATGTCCTGTGGAAGTATAACTAATAGAGGATAAGTTTGGATTGAACATATCTCAAAAGAGGGAGAATTTGCTGGAGTGACTATAATAAAGAGTTTATAAAAGGTAATGGGAAACATAGAGTATTTGGATTTCTCTATCTTGACCAGTAGATTGTGGGGATGGAAGGTAAGAAAGTACAACCTGTCCTAGAAAGAGTGACAAAGGAAAATGAAGAAGGAAGAAACCAGGATTCAATGAGTGCCATAGGATGGAAAGTATAAGAAAGGGAAAAAACATTTTATATAATCTAAAATATTTATTGTAGCATTTTCTATGATACTTAAAAATTAGAAAACAAATACAGTTAATTCAGAAAGGAGAAGTTTAAGATGAAAGGAGTTCTGTTACATACGGAAGAGATACCTACTAGCTCTGTGACCCTGGAGAAATCATTTAATCTATGCCTCAGTTTTCTCATCTGTAAAATGGGGATAATAATAGCAATTATTTCCCTGGATTGTTATGAGAATCCAATGGAAATATTTGTAAAGTACTTTGCCAACCTGAAAGTGCTGTTATTATTATTAGTATTATTATATATGCTAAGCTATAATATTATTGTTAACTATTTTCTTTGGAAGATTAGTTCCAAATTTAAGAGATCACTGATCAAATTTGAATAATGTAGGTTTCAGTATACTCTGACATCTCAAATTAAGTTTATGGTAATATTTTGTCCACAAATAAGCATTTCAAGTAATAATATATTTGAAAAAAGGAAAGCTGTCACTAATAGATGAAGGCTTAAAAGAAAGCACATTTTAGCTGACCTCATTTAAAAAATATATAATTGATACTTGTCTTATGAATATTCCAGGCACAGCTGGAACTAAAATTGAGTTGGTGTGTATTCAGGCAAGATAAATTGTATGTTCATAAATGTAACATTCAGGATTTCAAATACCATAAGTATAGGAATCTGTCAACTCTGAAGCATCTTACCATTCCTTTCCCACTCACAATGGCAGTATTAGAAATTAACAAAGATTCTAGTCCCAATCTCCTGGGTCCATGGGTATTTTTCTGCCTTCCTTTCTGATAGTATATTTTTCCCTTTGTCTTCCCCCTCTTTGTTCCCTCTTTATTTGCTTTTTTTAGCTGCCTCTACAAGTAGCAGTGAATGCCAATATTCAGAAAAAAAACTACTGGTCTTATGGTTTTTCTTTTCGTTTTTGAAAAATTTCTTCATAGCCAGATTTTACCATAGTATAGCCAGTCACCTGACAGGAATTGTATAGTGGGCAACTATAAGCTAGCAGACTTGAGCCATACTGCTATGTACATAAACATTAGTATTTGGGTATGTTGTGTTTAAGATACCTATGGGACACACTAGTGGAGATGTTTAATAGGGAAATGGTGATATGGGACTGGAAATCAGGAAGAAGATAAGGGCTGAAGAAATATTGCCATCTTTATATTTATATCCCCAGTGTTTAACTTAGTATTTGGTCCTTAGTAGACGGCTCATAAATGCCTCCTGATGGAAGAATTGACCAGACATATAGATCTTACAGTTATCTGCATAGAGATGATAATTTAATCCATGGGAACTGGTGAGATCACCATGAATGAGGGGAGAGCCTAGGACAGCCTTAAATCCTTTCATATAATATTGTATGATCATCCATATCATGAATTATAGTAGGACACACTAGATTTTCACTCTCTACTACCTGGTCTTTATACCTTTCTTAGTTTCACACTCTGGAATTCTGAACACAGGTTCAAGTACCATCTATGTCTATATGATTATGTAAACTAAATTATATGTGTGTATGTGTGTGTGGTATGCATGTTTTGATGCTACTATTTCAATCCACACTCATTGAATTACAAAGGAATTCAATTATAATGAAATTAAGATATAATTTTTTTCACCATCCATGTTCACAGACTATCTGACACATGGACTCTGAGTGCCTGAGGACTCTGAGAATATTTTATATACATTCTTGATTGGAGAAATCCAAATTAAAGCAATTCTGAGGGGCCATCTAACACCCATCAGATTGGTCAGTATGGCAGTAACAGAAAGTGATAAATGTTGGAGGGGATGTGGCAAAATTGGGACACTAATATATTGTTGGTGGAGTGGTGAACTGATTCAACCATTCTGGAGGGCAATTTGGAACTATGTCCAAAGGTGCCTATCCTTTGATCCTGTAATACTACTACTAGGTCTATATCCTAAAGAGATAATTTTTAAAAGGGGAAAGGATTTGCTTGCACAAAAATATTTATAGCAACTCTCTTTGACATGAAAAAGAATTGGAAATGAAGGAAATCAATATCAATTGGGGAATGGCTGAACAAATTGTAGTTTATGTTAGTGATGGAATACTTTTGTGTTATAAGAAATGATAAGCACAATTATTTCTGAAAAAGCTGGAAAGATTTACATGAATTGATGTGCAGTGAAATAAGCAGAACCAGGAGAACATTGTACATGGTAACAACAATATTGTACAACAGTGGTTCTCAACCTTTCAAATGCCGTGACCCTGCAATACAGTACCTCATGTTGAGGTGACCCCAAACCAAAAAATTATTTTGGTGGCTACTTCAAAACTGTAATTTTGCTACAGTTATGATTTGGAATGTAAATACCTGATATGCATTATGTATTATCATTGCTACAAATCAAACATAATTTAAACATAGTGATTAATCACAAAAACAATATTTAATTATATGTTGAGAAATATTAATCCAGCAGGAGGCAGCCTGAGTGCTTGGGCGGGAGGTAAGTCCTGCCCGGGGAGGGGGTCCACAGACACTGCCTTCTTCTTCCTGTTGTCTCCCTCCAGCTTGAGCTGAGGCTTCACTTTGCTGGGGTTACTGGGTTCCATTATCCGCTCCAGGAGTTATCCTCTCCAGGACTCGTTCTTAACCCCTCCAGAGCCAGCACCTCGGGTGCTCTCTCTGGGTCTCTGTTTGAGTCTGGTCTCCAGGCAACAGGGTAAATCCATTGCTCTTCATAGGGGAAGGGCTGCTGATAAGTAACTAATATTAGTACAATGTGCGGGCAGCAGGGTCCCCGTTCTTTCTGAGATCTTGCTGTAAAGTAGAGGGATTTCTTAGCAGCTAAAGCCATTGGAAAATATGTATTTTCCAATGGCTTTAGGTAACCCCTGTGTTTTGTTCGTTCGACCCGACTGGGGTCACAACCCACAGGTTGAGAACCACTTGTACAATGATCAACTGTGAAAGACTTAGCTACTCTCAGCAAAACAATCATCTGGGACAATTCTAAAGGACTTAATGATAAACAATGCTATTCCTCCCCAGAGAAAGAACTGTTGGAGTCAGATGCAGATCAAAGCATATACTATCTTTCATATTAGTTTATTTATAGTTTTATTTTGAGGTTTTGGTTTTATATGAGTATTCTCTTCTAATAATGACCAATATGGAAGTATGTTTTTCATGATAATACATGTTTAATCCAGATCAAGTTGCTTACCAACTCTGAGAGAGGGGAGAGAAGAGATAAAGGGAGACAAATTGGATCTTATCATTTCAAAAAACATTTGTTGAAAATTGTTATTAAATAAAATGTCTTTGAAATAAAAAAAAAAGAATTCTTGATACAAATGAAGTCATTCCAGAATTTTCCAGCTCATTTGGTCTACTACCCTTTATAAAAACTTCCATATCCTGAGTAGGACTTAGGGGCTTACATGTTGTAGGTCCTTAATAAATGTTGAACCCAATTTAGAACCTCAGCTACAACTTTATACTCAAAGGTAAAGCCTAGAGAATCAACCAACCAACCAAAAAGCATGTTTTATAGCCTGCTATGTGTCAAGCAATATTCTATATGATATGCATACCAGGACAAAATTTGCAGGCAATCCCTGACCTCAGAGAACTTATGTTCTACAGGGAGAGATGGCATATGAACTTGTGAGATATACAAAGTTATGCAAGATAATTTCTAGGGTGAAGAAAGAAAGACATTGGATGCCGGAATATCAGGAAAGGACTTGAGTAAAAGTCTGTGCTGAGCTTTGATGGAAGCTAGGGAATTTAAAAAAAAACTGACATGAGAAAGAGGAAAAAGTACATTCTAGGCATAGGGGATAGCCAGCATAAAGGCATGGAGATGACAGATGGTGTATTATTTGATAGAATTATTAAAAAAAAAAAGGCTGACTGCACTTCAAGAATGCAAGAAAGAGGAATAGTATATAATAAGCCTAGAAGCATTGGAGCTAGACTCTTAAGGACTTTAGATGTCAAACAGAGGAGAGTATATTTGATTTTTTTTAACCTTTACTTTCTGTCTTAGAATTGATTCTAAGTATTGGTTCCAAGGAAGAATAATGGTATGGGCTAGTCAATTGGGGTTAATATATCAGGGTCATATAGGTAGGAAGTATCTGAGATTTAAATCAAAAACCTCCCATTTCCAGGCATGGTTCTCTATACACTGAGCTATCCTGGTATAATTGATTCTAAAGGCAATGAATAGCCATTGGAGTTTATTGAGTGAAGGAATGATATGGTCAGATCCATGATTTAGGAATAATAGTCACTTTGTTTTGTTTTGCTTTGTTTTCCTAAAGATGTTATTATATATTTTTTTCCAATTGTCTGCAAAAAAATTTTTTATATTCATTTTTTGACATTTTGTGATCCAAATCCTTTCCCTCCCTCCTTCTCCTCTCCCCTCCCCAGACAGCAAGCAATATGGTACAGCTTATACATGTGCTATCATACAAAACACATTTTCATATTCATTATGTTGTGAAAGAAGACATATCACTCATACAAGAAAAAATTCATGAAAGAAATAAAGTGAAGAATGATATGCTTTGATCTGCATTCAGACTCCATCAATTCTTTCATGGCAGTGGATAAAATTTTTCATCATAAGTCCCTTCAAGTTGTCTTGGATCCTTGCATTGCTAATAATAGTTGTTCATTGTTCATAGTTGATCATTGCACAATATAGATACCACTGTATACGATGTTCTCCCAGTTCTGTTCACTTCCCTCTGCATCAGTTCATAAAAATCTTTACAGATTTTTTCAGAAATTATCCTGTTCATCATTTCTTATGGCACAATAGTATTATCATATTCCATAACCTATTCAACCATTCCCCAACTGATAGTTATTAATTGCTTTGGCAGCATAGGTAAAGATGGATAGGAGTAGGGAGAGAGTGCAATGACTAGTTTGCACATACCCAGAAGCTAAATACAATTGTAGTGGGGGAGGAGAATAAATGAGGTAGGGACAGGGCAGAATAAAGAAACTTATGAACCAAAGATCCCTAAAACATATGTAATGTGTATCAAGTAAGATATTATAAAAACTAAACCTTGTAAAACATAATATTACATAAATTTTTATATAGTATTAAAAGTATTATATAAATATTATATAAATTATTATATAAATATTAGCTATTCTCTACTGTTCCCTGCCTCAGTTTCATAGATCTAGATGGTCCTAGAAGGGACCACAAAGACCTCCTACTTCCATCTCCTCATTTTGCATGTAACTTGTCAAAAGTCACATAGTGGTAAGTGTCAGAGTTGGGTTTTGAATTGAAGAAGTGAAATTCTTGAACCCCAGAGCCAGTGGTCTTTCCCTATTAAGTAAAGATTCTCGGGTGTTAACCATGATGAAAAACTGAAAGTCTAAGAGAATCTTTGGAATAAAATATGCCACTAAATGTGCAATTGCTCCCAGAAGGTACCATGTCAAAAGTAGAATAGGCAATACTTTTGGAGCAATGGAATCCTGGCCTTGATTCTGACCAATAAAGAACTGAAATAGACATTGTGGGAATCCTAAGGAGAAGGGATCAATCTGAATTAGAATTTGTAATAGAGGAGAGGAAAACACTGTCTGGAGTAGCCCCCTAAAGGTTGGAGAGCAGATTTCAAAAAGTTTAGAGAAAGAAAAGGAAGAATTGCCTGGTCTGAAATTCCCCCAAAGAAGAGAAACTCAAGAATCTCTTTGCAAATTCTCTGCATAACAGATGACTCTGTGGTTTATTAAATACTTATTTGGTGGTTGCAATGTGGAAATTCTCTTTGCATAATAAGTGATCCAATAATAATTTGTTAAGCATCTACTTGGCACTTGTATGAGAAGAACCTCAATCTAGCCCTGGATGGAAAGTTTCCAACATATACTAACAATGTTGCTCTTGACAGCTCAATTTCCAAGACTCCTCAGGTAATTCTCTAACACTAAACTACAGGATATTTGCCAGTCTGAAAAGAGAGCTTCCTCCTTGAGAGTCCCCTGCCCAACAAAAAAAATCAATGTTTGTTAATAGGCACTAGAGATACAAAGATTTTTTTAAAAATATATTTTATTTGATCATTTCCAAGCATTATTCGTTAAAGACATAGATCATTTTCTTTTCCTCCCCCCAACCCCCATAGCCGACGCGTAAGTCCACTGGGCATTAGATGTTTTCTTGATTTGAACCCATTGCTTTGTTGATAGTATTTGCATTATAGTGTTCATTTAGAGTCCATCCTCTGTCATGTCCCCTCAACCTCTGTATTCAGGCAGTTGCTTTTTTTCGGTGTTTCCACTCCCATAGTTTATCCTTTGCTTATGAATGGTGTTTTTTTCTCCTGGATCCCTGCAAGTTGTTCAGGGACATTACACCGCCACTAATGGAGAAGTCCATTACATTCGATTATACCACAGTGTATTAGTCTCTGTGTACAATGTTCTCCTGGTTCTGCTCCTCTCGCTCTGCATCACTTCCTGGAGGTTGTTCCAGACTCCATGGAATTCCTCCACTTTTAGCACAATAGTATTCCATCACCAACATATACCACAGTTTGTTCAGCCATTCCCCAATTGATGGGCATCCCCTCATTTTCCAGTTTTGGGCCACCACAAAGAACAAAGATTTTTTAAAAGAAAGAATTCTTGTCTTCAAAGAGTTTATAATCTCAGTGGAGACAATATGAGGGGAACGTAGGTCAGTTAAAAAAAAAGAACTAACTTGAGAAAGGAGAGATCCCTAATAACAACTAGGAGGATCAGGGAAGGCTTCACAGGCAAAGTGGCAACTGAACTTAGTCTTAAGGAAAGATAAGATTCTGAAAGTCAAGTTTGAGGAGGCAGTGAGTGTATTCCAAGCATGGGAGATGATTTGTGTGCAGAGGTTGAAGGTGGAATAGCAAATTCAACAAAGAACTGATTGTATGAGAGTCATAGTCCATCTATGATCCAGTCAATCAATGAACAAACATTTATTAAGTACATATTCTGTGCCAGACACTGAGCTGAGTTAGTGGATGCAAAGACAAAAATGAAACTAAAATTGAAAATTAAAGCTGAAGAAAGGTTGTGGAGGTACTTTCATTGTGAACGAAATTCTGTAAATAAAAAAGAATTCTCATGAGAAAAAAAGGTAAAGTTATTCAAAGAGACTGATGCAAATGTTCAAGGAACTTATCAACTAACATTTCCAAAGGGTATATAAAACATGGAAGCAAAGGCAGGTAACAAAAATGAATACCAGAGCATGGCATGGTCCAGTAAGAATAATGCTAGGAGTATAAAGTCATTGAATATTGATTAAGAAGAAGCTTTGAAAGAAGAATTTAAAAAGGCATAGAACCACTGCTTAACATAGATAAGACCAGTAAAAGGGAAGATGGGAACACTGGAAAACTACTCAAGTCTTACTTTGCTTTTTTTCTTTGCCAAGGAGAATAATTTTCGGATGGGAAAGAAAAAAAATTGTTACCAGGGATTTGAAATACGCATTAGCTATTATTCCTCTTCTTATACTCTCTGATACAGCCAAAAGGGTCTTCCTTCTATTCTTTATATACTTATATACTATATTTATATAGAGAGTATTTAGTATAGTTATATAGAGAGTATTTAGTATAGTTATATAGCGAGTATATACTTTATATACTCCTATTTCTGTGTCTTTGTACTGACCATCCCATGTCCCAAATATATTTCCTCCTTACTTCAATCTCATAGAATCCTTAAGTATCTCTGCTCTCACCAAGCTTACATAAATGCTTTTCTTAATCTGCCTTCCCAGCTACTAGTGTCCACCCTCACTAATTACTTTATATTTAAAGACTTTATATTTTATATTCATCCTGCCTACACTTAAATAAAACATATATAAATGTGTATATATATTTATGTGTGTATGCACATGTACATGTGAATATATATGCATACATATACATATACATATATATGAAAGAGAGAGGCAGAGAGAGAGTATGCAAGTTTGGTGAGAAATTTCTTTTTTGGACTTTGCATGCTCAGAGTCTTGAATGCCACCTATATGATACCTGAGATAATAATTATGTTATATTATATGGTATGTCATTAAAATATAATATTAAGCATCTGTCACTTAATAAAATGTTTTATTTATTAAATGTTTATTTATATATAATATATCATTTCTTAACAGAAATAAATAAATAAATGATAAATAAAAATGGTTGAGATAAATAAGAAGGTATTAAGAAAGAAGAAAACAACTGACTCTTCTCCACAAGTTTAAGTTTTCCTTGGGGAAATCCTGACTGTTTCTTCAGGATAGAAGCAATTTTTTTGTAAAGTACATGTTGAATCAAGTGGACTTCCTTCCAACTCTGAGATAGGTAGCTATAACCACAGATGTGCTAGTAAATGCTTAGCAACTAATACTGGGGGGTGGGGAGGGTGTACATATGACTTACTTTTAAGTTGAATCTGCATCATTAACAATTTCTCTATCACTTTCTTAAATCAAGATGATCAAACAATAATAAGTCAAGCCCTAATTTGTGGTGTTTACACATTTCTAAGGCAAATGTTCACACTGACTCTAGTACACCCTAGATTGTGAATTATGACTCAGGAAAGACTCTGGAATCACTCAGGTCAGTTTTAATCCTGTAGCCTGACCCAAAAAGATCAATTTTTCTCTTTAGCTCATTATCCCAACCTGAAGTTCTCCAGGAAAATCTCCAAATGTATTCATTGTATAACTTGTTCCCTCAACGTGGGCAATAGGATCCCGGACTCCAATACAAAGCTTCAAGGTATGAAATAGTTATTAGGCTATGAATGGCCTCATTGAAAAAATATATAGTAGGAAAAGAGAGAAAGAATTGATTAGAATATCCCTAATAAATTTACCTCCCCCCACCCCCATCCCCCAGCTCAGCTGATGAAATCAAAGAAAATTAGGGGTAGGTAAAAGTTATAACAAGATGTTAATGAATTTTTTAAAAATGGAAAGGGGAGAAATGGGTTGATTTTTAGCTCTTTATAGGATGTGAGGAAGTATTATCTGATAGAATGATTAAGCAGCTAGCAATGAAAGATTGGTCATACCCTTGATGGGCTTTATAAAATTATATACTTTATAAGAGGGGTGTATGGAGTGCTCAGGGAGGGGTAATATCTCTGGTATGGAGGGCTTGTCGTGCCCTTCTAGGGCAGCTCTCCAGCCACTGACCCTCACCTGACACCCAGCTCTCACTTGTGGCTCCTAGTAGCTGCTAGCATGAGGCAGGGGCCACACCCCGGGCAATGGCTTCGACAGGCCCACTAAACCTTGTGAGGGTAGCCATCGGGTCGATGTCGACCCCTGGTGAACTAGGGCTTTGCTCACCCAGCATGTGAAGACTGCTTCAGCAGAACAGGTGGAAGAAACCAACAAGAAGGTTCAACGGCTGAGATGGCGATGCAGCAAGGCACTGTGTAGTGCTTAGGGCGTGATGGAGCACAAAAGACAACATGGCCATCCAATGCAGCTGAGGAAGTCTCCAGATGTAACGACTTTTCGTGCCAATGGACCCAGACGCCAAGAGAGTGGGACTGTCTCTGTGCATCGACTTTTCCACTTAAATCTTCATGCACAGGTGTCTTTGTGCACAAAAACGCACAAAGACAATCATCATCCTCGGTTCGAGAGACAACCAGCACTTTGTAAGAGATTGTCAAGATATCTCTGAGGAATGTGACCCCTGGCAGTAGAAAAGAAAGTCAGTTGTGAACGATGTTATCCTTGGCAGTTGGGAGACAAGTTGCAGAAAGTTGAAGTTTTAGAGATCCTAAATGAGTAACCTAATCTGCAGAGACCCTGTAACCTGGCATGGGAAGGACACAACAACAAGGGAGAGGATAGTGGCACCTTATAATGATAGGTTCATCATATGGCTATGCTTGGAAGAAAATTATTTCTGGCCCCAGATCCTCAGATAAACAGTCCAATAAGCTACTAGAGTTGCAGTGAGAAAACAGCATATTTTGCTTCTCTATGACTGTGATTTATGGAGGAATTTAGGATAGTCTTTTTCTGTTGAGTTCTGGGAGTTAGTCCCTTTGGAAAAGTGAAATTGTCAACTCAAGTTTCCCCCAGAGTGGTTGCTCATGCCCCAAAGAGTAAATGGCTAGCTTTTCATTTGAGCAATATGCAGCTAATTGAGGGATTTAATGCTGTCTTTTAAATTCTCATTTCTTTTAGTAAAAATACTCTAAACTATAACTGGAGTATATTTTTCTCCTCTGTCAGATGAAGTAGGAAAGAAGATATGAATTTTGATGGGAAATGGAGCATGAACTATATTTGGAGTTTTTCCCAGAGTTCTGGGGAGACACGTAGTAACAAGCCAATTTGAAGTAAATTTATGAAATATTATATGCAAATGATTTTCTATTTCTAATTCTATACTAGGCTGAGAAGAACTTGGATTAAGATGGGAGTGGGTCAGTGCTTCTTCTACTGGGGAAATCTCAACTATCTCTAGCTACTTTTGTCTCTAACCTAAGGAAGATATTTAAACAATCCCCTTATTCTGGGTTCCCCTCCTACTGTAGGATATACTTTATCATACCTTTATAGATGTATCATTTGTGCTCTGGAATTCTTTCTTACTGTAGTCAAAACTAGTTTAATATAGCACAAGGATATTCCTCACTCACACATACGAGCCCCAGAATAACTCAAGTGATGTTCAAGTTACTCTGCAGGCATACATTTACTCAAAACGATAGGCTATAAGCTCCATAGATGTATTTATTTTTGCTCTGCTCACCCAGAGGATATATAAAAATATTTCATTAATATATAATAAAGTAGGAAGATTTGAAATAGAACGTCTTTCCAATAAACTTACGGCATTCTTTCCCAATTCACATTTCCAATGATGTGTTCTGGTGATGCTGTCATGTAGCTTTCACTGGGCTCTATGGTTATAGTTCTTTGCTCCTTCTTGCTGGTCTCAGTTGAGTGGTGTGTGGTTGCTGGGGGCATTTAGTCTCTGCTAAGCATTACTTGCTACTATTTTCTGGGCTCATCTCTTCAGGGTCAGCCAAGTCATTTGTCTTAGCTTCAGTAGTACTATAGTGCATAGAACCTGCCCCTGATAAGAGCAATCTAATGGCTTTTTAGACATAGATACCACATTCAGTCAGGCAGAGTGCCCTCAGGGTAAGATTAGATCTGTCATTTTCAGCCCTAATGTTTGGACAGAGATCATTACAGATAACTGATTTAGAGTTAGATACTCCCCCATAATCCCAGGATCCTCTCTGGTTTAGCTGCAGATGGATTTGAGCCAGAACAAAGACAAAGTGAGGAACCAAAGTCAGAGTTATTAACCCATCCAGCCTGCATTCCAGGCTTTATTACAAGTCTATTTAGTCTAATTATTTTGTTTGTTTGTTTGTTTGTTTAGTCTAATGGTTCATTGTCATACCAGATTTATTAACCCCTTTCACAGAAAAATTAGATAATGTTACTATTTCTTTAAAAGGCAATGAAATCTTGAATTTAATGCTTATTCCTTGAGGAGACTGAAAGGAAATCAAAGAAACTGAATTTAATTATCATTTCATTTTGAATCTGTGAAAAAGATTGAATTTAACTGTCATTCTTGAGAGGTTCCTGTTATAGCTAACGAGAATCTGTGAAAAGAAGAGAAAAAAGAACATTCTTTGAGAGAACCAAGTTTAACCCCTATATTGTGAATAAATAAAAGTTTTTTTGAGAGACTTTGGTTATGATTCTGAGAAATGAATGTAGAATCATTTTTCCGAATGAGAAATCAAGAGTAGGAGTGATGGTTAGAAGTGACTGCTGTGATCCTTCTCACAGATGAAACATTGTAAATGATGATTTATGCTTTAGTTTTGTTATTTGATATACTGTTAGTAAATTATATTGCCAGTTTTGTTACATATATACACTGGTATTAATATATACACACATACATATATAGCAAGACTTTTCTAGGATTTGGTGGTTGTTGAAAATGTATAGTTTATTCAAAGTCACTAATAGACCACTGAATGATCTCACTAACGCATATGTAGCAGGGTTGTCCACTGTACTTAGCATGGTATTATCATTGTGTGACTCAGAGAGAGGCAGAATAGACACCTTTAGCTTCTTCACTCCGCCCCCACATTCCCCTTTTCTCCAAGGGAGAGTTTAATTCCTTCCAGGAAGGGAAAAAGGAGGTTGGACTCTAAAACTTGGCCATTTTGCTCTCCTCAAAGAGAGAAGGTACAAGGCTAAAATTACATTTAGCTGCTTTCTTAAATATTATTAGGCTAGGGCTGTGGTGGCACACACACCAGAAAGGATATGCAGAGCCCTCTCTGGACACCTGCAGTTACCCACCAGAGTTCATTACTAGAAAGCCAGAAGGACTCCAGGTGGAGCTGTTCCCTTCCCTTTCCCCATGTGTCTGAGGACATTCTTCAGTTCTCCCACCCCTCTGCCCAGCAGCCCAGTGAGAGTGCTTCCTCCCTCCCCTGGGGGTCAGGTGACTTGCCCAGGGTCACACAGCTGGGAAGTGTCTGAGGCCAGATTTGAACCTAGGACCTCCCATCTCTAGGCCTGGCTCTCAATCCACTGAGCCTTTTGAGTCTGTGGTGAAGGTGATTCCCCTAATGGGGTTGGAGAGGAGCTAGGTTTGAGGGGAGCATAGCTCACAATATGGCACATAGCTGGAGGGGAGCAGAGTGTTTGGACCACTCTCTTCCCCCTCTCCACACACCCCTCACATCATGGTAGTGCTTCCTCCCTCCCCTGTCTGGGGTATGGGGAGCAAAGTGGGGTGGTACAGCACTCAGTCTGGAGGGGGGGGGCAGTGTAGTACTTAGTCTGGGAAGGCAGGCATAACACTCAGTCTGAGTGGGGTGGGTCCAGCACTCTGTCTCTAAAAGTTCTGCCATTACTAGTCTAGGGTATTCAAGCTAAACTTCTAATTACTGTTCTTTATGCGGAAAGGAGGATCTAAGATTTATATATAATACTTGGCTCTTTTCTCACCAAATAAATAGCAGTTTCACTAATGAACACAAATAGAAAATGGCAAAAAAAAATCTATTCAAATTGATAGTAAAACAGAAACCAGAGATAGTATACATAGGAGAATATATACCAAAGACATTATTGACTTGCCTCAGATCAGTGTCTGAGGCAGGATTTGAACTAAGGTTTTCTTGACTCAGAGACTGATACTCTATTTGCTAAGCTATATATTCCAAGACAATTTTAGGACTGGGTGTGATGAGAATGAATATTATAATGAATCAAGTAGCATAACTACAGATGACCAGCTCTTGTAAACTACACATGAATTTGGTGAATCCAGCTAAAGCACTCCTAGGCTAAATTTTTTCAGTATACCTATATTTGCCTTTGAACTGATGATGTTCACGACTACAGCAGATAGAATAAAGGAAATATAAGTGGGAAGAGTACATGAACCCAAAGTTACAATCTTTGGGGAAAATTTTTGCATCCCATCTTTTTTTTTTAATATCCAGGTAATAACAGAAAATTAAGTGGAAACCAGGGATGAACTGGAACCTTGCAAGGAGTCTCTTCTATTTGTGGATTGGCAGCTTGACTGATAATTTATTGGCTGGGTTGCATAGGATAGCAATAATTCCTTGGTACTTGTTTATATTGGTGATATAATATAGTCAAGGGTAGGCACCCAGAGAAATTCTTGTGATTTTAATTTTTATAGAAATCCTTCTAATTTGTATATTCTCCTATATTTTAGTCCTTGGCTCCTTTATTCTTTGGTTCTTTTCATCTGCTCTCAGCTTTATGGACAAGACTGACCTAAGAAACATGAAGTAGAGCTTTTCACCTGGTAAATAAACTATAACTCCTACTATCCAACCTATTCATTGTATCATACAGACCAAATGAATTAAAGGCTCTAAATGCATGTAACCAAAACAACCAATCAATTTAGTCAAGCCAATTAAATATCTAAAGTTAATTAAGTGAAAAAATCAAGCTAGTTATCTGGCATCATGTCAATTAAAACATCCAATTCAGTTTTACCAAACTGTTCACATATCAGTTGCTTATGGTAATACTGGCAATATAGAGACAGCCTAAATATCAGTTCGTGATTAAATATGAACTGTATTACAATAAAGATTCTAGAATTTTATGTAAGATTTGGCTACGGTATGCCTGACTTCAAACTGAAGTTCTATTGATTCTTTTAATAATATAAATAACTATTCAACTTATAAAAATAGTAATGTTCCCATTTAGTACAATGGTCAGATAAATCACAGTAACCTACTTAAAGGAAATCAAAGGGTTTTCAACCATAAGGAAAATAGCTATAACAAATATCTTGTACAGAATAACCTGCCCTTTATAGCCTTCATTTTTTTTCCATAAATTACATGCTGGGAGCAATCAGGGGACCCATCTGCTTCTCTGAAAATCTCTTGAATTCTGGGCCACTTGTTAAGAAGAATATATAACTCAAGAAAATGTGCTTTGGGAGGATGAAGAATTCTTTTAGGTCTCTGTCAAAAAAGATTAGATGCTGAGCAAGAGAAATTATCTCCTTAGAAAGCTTAAAAAATAAAATAAAAAAATAGTATCAATATTGGTTCTAAGACAGAAGAGTATTAAGGGCTAAGCAAAGGAGGTTAAGTGATTTGCCCAGGGTCATAAAGCTAAGTGTCTGAGGCTACCTTTGAACCCAGGACCTCCCATTCTTGACTCCTTATCCATTGACTGAGCCACCCAAACTGCCACCTACCTTTACAAAAAAAAGAAGAAAAGAAAAGAAAGAAATTTTGTTACTGCCTTCTGCCTTTTCATCTGTTGAGCATGTTGGGTCTCCTCAAGCTTTTCCTCGAACTTTCATTGGTACCCAGTAGGTACAGAGACTACCTGTAAGTATATATACTTACTGAGGTGAGCCTGAAATTAAGTCTCAAGATCTTAGTGGCCTCTTCTGGCCACTCTTGTGCTTCTGTCTCTGAACACTTGTCAGAAAATAGAAATTCTGAGCAACTGGAGTAGTATCCCAACCTAGGCTTGGAGGCTATCTTATATCTTATAAGTACAAGAGTTCAGAGGTTCCTAGCTCCAGGTCCCTTTCAGTGTTTCTTAGAGTAGAAGATAACCACTATCAGGAGAATGAGCCCAAATCATCATAAGAACTCTGAAGTGTTGGTTCAGCAATCACACAAAATGCTTTGAATTTTAATGTTTTAATTATTAGTTTTCTAGGAGAGTATAATAGGAGTTATGAATTACTGAATCAGCCTTTAAGTTATTCTATTAATATTCATGGATCTTTTGTTTTGAGTTGTAGAGTAATTATGGTAGTATAGTTATTGATCTAGAACCAGACATCCTAGAAAATGAAGTCAAGGGGGCCTTGGGAAGCATTGGTAACATTAAGGCTAGTGGAGGTGACAGAATTCTGGATGGGCTATTTAGAATCCTTTTTTTTACGTGCTTATTGATCGTCTTCTCTCTCTCTTTTTTAATTTTATAACATTTTATTTGATCATTTCCATGCATTATTCATTAAAGACAAAGATCATTTTCTTTTCCTTCTCCCCTACCCCCCATAGCCAACGCGTGATTCCACTGGGTATCACATGTGTTCTTGATTTGAACCCATTGCCATGTTGTTAATATTTGCATTAGACTGTTCATTTAGAGTCTCTCCTCTGTTAGGTGCCCTCAACCGCTGTAGTCAAGAAGTTGCTTTTCCTCGGTGTTTCTACTCCCACAGTTTGTCCTCTGCTTATGGATAGTGTTTTTTCTCCTACATCCCTACAGATTGTTCAAGGACATTACACTGCCACTAATGGAGAAGTCCATTACGTTCGATTATACCACAGTGTATCAGTCTCTGTGTACAATGTTTTCCTGGTTCTGCTCCTTTCCCTCTGCATTACTTCCTGGAGGTTGTTCCAGTCTCCATGGAATTCCTCCACTTTATTATTCCTTTTTGCACAATAGTATTCCATCACCAACATATACCACAATTTGTTCAGCCATTCCCCAATTGATGGGCATCCCCTCATTTTCCAATTTTTGGACACCACAAAGAGCGCAGCTATGAATATTCTTGTACAAGTCTTTTTCTCCATTATCTCTTTGGGGTACAGACCCAGCAGTGCTATGGCTGGATCAAAGGGTAGATATTCTTTTGTCGCCCTTTGGGCATAGTTCCAAATTGCCTTCCAGAATGGTTGGATCAATTCACAACTCCACCAGCAATGAATTAATGTCCCCACTTTGCCACATCCCCTCCAGCATTCATTACTTTCCTTTGCTATCATGTTAGCCAATCTGCTGGGTGTGAGGTGATACCTCAGAGTTGTTTTGATTTGCATCTCTCTGATTATAAGAGATTTAGAACACTTCTTCATGTGCTTATTAATAGTTTTGATTTCTTTGGCTGAGAACTGCCTGTTCATGTCCCTTGCCCATTTATCAATTAGAGAATGGCTTGGTTTTTTGTACAATTGATTTAGCTCTTTATAAATTTGAGTAATTAAACCTTTGTCAGAGGTTTTTATGAAGATTGCTTCCCAATTTGTTGCTTTACTTCTGATTTTAGTTACATTGGTTTTGTTTGTACAAAAGCTTTTTAATTTGATGTAGTCAAAATTATTTATTTTACATTTTGTGATTCTTTCTATGTCTTGCTTGGTTTTAAAGTCTTTCCCCTCCCAAAGGTCTGACATGTATACTATTCTGTATTTACCCAATTTACTTATGGTTTCCTTCTTTATGTTTAAATCATTCACCCATTTTGAATTTATCTTGGTGTAGAGTGTGAGGTATTGATCTATTCCTAATCTCTCCCACACTGTCTTCCAATTTTCCCAGCAGTTTTTATCAAATAGTGGGTTTTGGTCCCCAAACCTGGGATCTTTGGGTTTATCATATACTGTCTTGCTGAGGTCGCTTGCCCCCAGTCTATTCCACTGATCCTCCTTTCTGTCTCTTAGCCAGTACCAAATTATTTTGATGACTGTTGCTTTGTAATATAGTTTGAGGTCTGGGACTGCAAGGCCCCCCTCATTTGTGTTTTTTTTTCATTATTTCCCTGGATATTCTTGATCTTTTGTTATTCCAAATGAACTTTGTTATGTTTTTTTCTAAATCAGTAAAGAAATTTTTTGGAAGTTCAATGGGTATGGCACTAAATAGATAAATGAGTTTGGGTAGGATGGTCATTTTTATTATATTGGGTCGTCCTACCCATGAGCAATTAATGTTTTTCCAATTGCTCAAGTCTAGTTTTAGTTGTGTGGTGAGTGTTTTGTAGTTGTGTTCATATAGTTCCTGTGTTTGTCTCGGGAGGTAGATTCCTAGGTATTTTATTTTGTCTAAGGTGATTTTGAATGGGATTTCTCTTTCTAGTTTTTGCTGCTGAGTTGTGTTGGAGATATATAGAAAAGCTGATGACTTATGTGGGTTTATTTTGTATCCTGCAACTTTGCTAAGGTTGTTGATTATTTCAATTAGCTTTTTGGTTGAATCTCTAGGATTCTTTAAGTAGACCATCATGTCATCTGCAAAGAGTGATAACTTGGTCTCCTCCTTGCCTATTTTGATGCCTTCAATTTCTTTTTCTTCTCTAATTGCTACTGCTAGTGTTTCTAGTACAATGTCAAATAGTAGAGGTGATAATGGGCATCCTTGTTTCACTCCTGATCTTATTGGGAATGCATCTAGTTTATCCCCATTGCAGATGATATTAGCTGATGGTTTTAGATATATATTGTTTATTATTTTTAGGAATGACCCTTCTATTCCTATGCTTTCTAGTGTTTTTAATAGGAATGGGTGTTGTATTTTATCAAAGGCTTTTTCTGTGTCTATTGAGATAATCATGTAGTTATTGTTGGTTTGCTTGTTGATGTGGTCAATTATGTGGATAATTTTCCTAATATTGAACCAGCCCTGCATCCCTGGTATAAATCCTACTTGATCATGGTGGATGACCCTTCTGATCACTTGCTGGAGTCTTTTTGCTAGTATCCTAATTAAGATTTTTGCATCTATATTCATTAGGGAGATTGGTCTATAGTTTTCTTTCTCTGTTTTTGACCTGCCTGGTTTTAGAATCAGTACCATGTTTGTGTCATAAAAGGAGTTTGGTAGAACTCCCTCTTTGCTTATTATGTCAAATAGTTTGTAGAGTATTGGGATTAACTGTTCTCTGAATGTTTGATAGAATTCACTGGTGAATCCATCAGGCCCTGGGGATTTTTTCTTAGGAAGTTTTTTGATGGCTTGTTGGATTTCATTTTCTGATATGGGATTCTTTAAGAATTCTATTTCTTCTTCTGTTAGTCTAGGCAGTTTGTATTTTTGTATATATTCATCCATATCACCTAAATTGGTGTATTTATTGCCATATAATTGGGAAAAGTAATTTTTAATGATTGCCTTAATTTCCTCTTCATCAGAGGTGATGTCCCCCTTTTCATCTTTGATGCTGTTAATTTGCCTTTCTTCCTTCATTTTTTTAATTAGATTGACCAGTACTTTGTCTATTTTGTTTGTTTTTTCAAAGTACCAGCTTCTTGTCTTATTTATTAAATCAATAGTTCTATCACTTTCGATTTTATTAATTTCTCCCTTAATTTTTAGGATTTCTAGTTTGGTTTTCTGTTGGGGGTTTTTAATTTGATCGCTTTAGAGTGTTTTTATTTGCATTTCCAATTAATTGATCTCTGTTCTCCCTAGTTTGTTAATATATGCACTCAGGGATATGAATTTACCTCTGATTACCGCTTTGGCTGCATCCCAAAAGGTTTGAAAGGATGTCTCGCCATTGTCATTTTCCTCAATGAAATTATTAATTGTTTCTATGATTTCTTCTCTAACTAAATGATTTTGGAGTATCATATTGTTTAATTTCCAATTAGTTTTTGATTTGGTTTTCCATGTACCATTACTGATCATTATTTTTATTGCCTTGTGGTCTGAAAAGGCTGCATTTATTATTTCTGCTTTTCTGCATTTGTGTGCCATGTTTCTGTGACCTAATATATGGTCAATCTTTGTGAATGTGCCATGTGGTGCTGAGAAGGTGCATTCCTTTTTATCCCTATTTATTTTTCTCCATATGTCTATTAATTCTAATTTTTCTAAGATTTCATTTACTTCTTTTACCTCTTTCTTATTTCTTTTTTGATTTGATTTATCTAAATTTGATAATGGTTGGTTCAAATCTCCAACTAATATGGTTTTACTGTCTATTTCTTCCTTCAATTCTCCTAGTTTCTCCATTAGAAATTTGAGTGCTATATTATTTGGTGCATACATGTTGATTAGTGATATTTCCTCATTATTTAAAGTCCCTTTTAACAAAATATAATTACCTTCCCTATCCCTTTTGATCAGGTCTATTTTTGCTTTGGCTTTATCAGATATCATGATTGCCACTCCTGCCTTCTTTCTGTCAGTTGAGGCCCAGAAGGTCTTACTCCATCCTTTAATTCTGACCTTGTGGGTGTCTACCCACCTCATGTGTGTTTCTCGAAGACAGCATATGGTAGGGTTTTGGATTCTAATCCATTCTGCTATTTGTCTATATTTTATGGGTGAGTTGATCCCATTCACGTTCAAAGTTATGACTGTCACTTGTGGACTCCCTGGCATTTTGATATCCTTCCCTAATTTTAACCTTTCTTCTTCAGCTCTGCCTTTTAGTCCAGTGATTTACTTTAAATCAGTCCCCCTTGTACTTCCCTTTCTACCCCCTTCCCTTCTTATTCCCTCCCTTATTTTCCCCTGTAGTCTTTTTAAAATTTCCCCCCCACCCTCTCCCTCCCTTGTACTGCTTCCCTCCCCACCAATCTGTTTTTTACCCTTCTACTCCCCTATAGGGTGCAAATCTATTCTGTTCCCCAATGGATTGGATTGTTCTTCCCTCTTTGGGTCAGTTTCAAAGTACGTAAGAGTTGAGTATTTTGTATCTCCAACCTCTTTATCCTTCCAATGTATTGATGTTCTCCCCCCTCCCGCCATGAGCTTCTTTGTGACATATAAATTTACCCCCATTTGTTTCTTTTCCCATTTCCTTTAGTTATAACCTCTTTTCTTTTTTAGCTTTAGTCATGTATATATACACATACACATGTATATGTATTTATGCATGCATATATCTATATACCTATTTATGTCTTGTCCTTTCATCCTATACAGTTTGTCACTGTTCCCTCTGAGTGTAGTTCTTCTAGCTGCTCAGGTGATAGCAAAAGTTTTTAAGAGTTGCCAATGACCTCTTTTCTTATAGGGATACATATCATTTTAACTTATTGAGTGTCTTAAAATTTGTTGTTGTTCTTGTTGTTTTTGTTGTTTTCCCTCTTCTTTAATTACCTTTTGATGATTCTATTGAGTTCTGTGGTTGGACTTCAAATTTTCTGTTCGGGTCTGGTCTTTTATTTATGAATGCTTGGAACTCTTCTGTTGTGTTAAATGACCATACTTTCCCCTGTAAGAATATAATCAGTTTTGATGGGTATTTTATTCTTGGCTGTAGACCTAGTTCCCTTGCTTTCCAGAATATCGTATTCCATGCCTTTTGGTCCTTTAGTGTGGATGCAGACAGATCCTGTGTTAACCTCATCGTGTTTCCATGGTATCTGAATGGCTTCTTCTTGGCAGCTTGTAGTATCTGTTCTTTCATCTGATTGTTTTTGAATTTGGCTATAACATTTCTTGGTGTTGTCAGTTGGGGATTAAATACAGGGGATGATCTGTGGATTCTTTCAATCTCCACTTTCCCCTCTTGTTCTAGGATCTTGGGACAGTTTTCCTGGATAATTTCCTCTAGTATTATGTCCAGGCTTTTTCTTTTGTCGTGGTCTTCTAGTAGTCCAATTATTCTTAAATTGTCTCTTCTTGAACGATTTTCTAAATCGTCTGTCTTGTGAATGAGATGCTTCACATTTTCCTCAATTTTTTCATTCTTTTTGTTTTGTTTTATAGTGTCCTGCTGCCTTGTGAGGTCACTTGATTCTAATTGTTTTACTCTGATTCTTAAAGTTTGGATTTCATCTCTGGCTTTTTGGTCCTCTTTTTCCTTCTGGTCTGATTTTCTTTGAAGATTGTCTTTCATCCTCTTTACCTCATCTTTCATCTCCTTTGCTTCATCTTTCATCTCCTTTGCCTCATTTTCCAGCTGGATGATTTTAGCTTTCAGGTCACTATTTTCTTGTTTTGGTTCAAGTGCCTCTGTTTCCAGATGACTTATCTTAATTTTTAAGTTCTTTTCCCAATTGTCTTCAGCCTCTCTTAGTTGTGTTTTGAGTTCTTCCACAGCCTGTATCCAATTTGCTGGGATTTCTGGTTTATCATTTGCTGATCTCTCCCCCTCTGTTCCATTTGCTGAGTAGTAGCTGTCTATTGTAGTTTCTTTCTTCTGTTTCTGTTGTTTGTTCAAATTCACCCCTTCTTTACTCCTCATATTTGTCTGTGCTCTTGTTCCTCTCGTTTTTTTGTTTTTTGGGGACTTCTATCAGTCTCCCCTCTTAGAGCTTTAACAGAAGATCTCTTGGTGTAATCTCTGGGGGAGGGTTGTTGGAGGTTTGAGCTTTCCTGTCCTCTGGAGGCTTTTGATTGGCTTAAAGTCCAGCAGTCAATGAGGATGGATGGGGAGCCTGGGCTTCCCTGCGTTCTGGAGGCTTTCGATGGGATTGAGTTCAGCCTAGTTGGGCTGGGTTTACTCTGAGTTTTAAACTTCCTGGACGGCTGGAGCAGATATGGAGGATCTCCAAAGCTCTGGCCAGGCTGCCAGGTCTATGCTCCTTTTAGGCTGCCATCTTGACTTCACCTCTAGGTTTCTGTTTTTTTTTTTTTTCAGAAGACCCTGCTCTCTAAGGGGGGAGGGGTAGTGGCTTGCCTGGGCTCTGAGGGCTCCTGATGGGATTAGGTTCACCTGGTTTGGGCCGAATGAGCCCTGAAGCAAAAAACCTCCTCCTCCACAATCTGTGTTGAATGCCTGGAGACTGGCCCTGGTTGTTTTCAAGGTAAGCCCTTCACTGGCCCTGAGGTTTTTGTTCTTTCAGAAGCTCTGAGGGCTCCTGATGGGATTAGGTTCAGGTGGTGTGGACCGAATGATCCCCGAGCCAAAAAAAGGAAGAAAAAAAAAACCTCCTCCTCCACAGTCTGTGTTGAATGACTGGAGACTGGCCTGGGGTTGTTTTCAAGGTAAGCCCTTCACTGGCCCTGAGGTTTTTGTTCTTTCCGAAGCTCTGAGGGCTCCTGATGGGATTAGGTTCAGGTGGTGTGGGCCGAATGATCCCCGAGCCAAAAAAAGGAAGAAAAAAAAACAACCTCCTCCTTCATAGTCTGTGTTGAATGCCCAGAGACTGGCCCTAGTTACTTTCAAGGTAAGCTCTTTGGAGCAACCCCTTTGCCAGCCCTGAGTTTTCTGTCCTTTCAGTAGCTCTGAGGGCTCCTGATGGGATTGGGTTCAGCTGGTGCCCTAACGCTGGGACCTCCCTTGAGACTCAGATGGAAGGACCCAGCCAAGGGGCTACAGGATTCCCAGTTCTCTCTATGTTTCCCTACCGTCTGTGTTGGGCGTCCCGGAGACTGGCTCAGGTTGCTTTCAAGGTGAGTCCTCAGAGCCCTGAGGTTCCAGCTGATGCCGTGGGCTCAGCACTCTGGGTTGGGTGGGAATGGGTCTTGGGACCTTCCTTCTGCCTACCCCTTAGATCCGAGTGATCTAGGGTTCTGGCTTTTGGGGTGTGGTACCTTTTGATCCAGGTCCAGGGGGAGGTTTCCCCAGGTCTATCCTGTTGTTCAGTTGAATTTTGGTGTCCTAGGGCACTCGGTTTGCAATCGGTAAGGAAGGGTTTCCGAGGTCTGAACTTTCACTGCTTCTACGTAGCCATCTTGACCGGAAGTGGCTATTTAGAATCTTAAAAGATGATGCTTTTAAAGTGTTCCATTCAATATGCCAGAAAATTTGGAAAACTCAGCAGAAGACAGTGGATTGGAAAAGATCAGTTTATGTCCCAATCCTAAACAAGGGCAATGCCAAAGAATGTTTAAACTACCAAGCTATTGAAATCATTTCACTCACTAGCAAGATTATGTTTAAGATTCTGCAAGCTAGGCTTCAGCAATATGTGAACTGAGAATTACCAGAAAAGCAGGCTGAGGGGGCAGCTGGGTGGCTCAATGGATTGGGAGTCAGACCTAGAGATGGGAGGTCCTGGGTTCAAATATGACCTGAGATATTTCCTAGTTGTGTGACCTTAGGCAAGTCATTTAACCCCATTGCCTAGCCCTTACCACTCTTTTGCCTGGAATCAATACATAGTATTGATTCCAAATGGAAGGTAAGGGTTAAACAAAAGCAGGTTGATTTTCAAAGAGGCAGGGAAACTAGAGACTAAATTGCCAACATTCAATGGAGTATGAAGAAAGCAAGGGAGTTCCAGGAAAATATCTACTTTGCTTCTTTGGCTACACTAAGGTCTTTGACTGTATGGGTCACCACAAAATGCAGCAAATTCTCAAAAAAATGGGAGTGCCAGATCATCTTGCCAGTCTTCTGTGGAATCTATATGCAGGTCAAGAATCGATAGTTAGAACCAAACGTGGAGCAACTTATTAGTTCATGATTGGAAAAGGAATATGACAAGGCTATAGATTGTCACATTTATTTAATTTGTATGTAGAGTACATCATGCAAAATGCCAGGCTGGAGAAATAAAGCTGGTATTAAGATCACCAAGGGAAATATCAACATACTCAAATATGCAGATTATGCCACTTTGATGATCAAAAGTGAAGAATTGTAAATCTCTTGATGAAGATGAAAGAGGAGAGTGTTGTGGCTGGCTTGAAGCTCAGCATCAATAAAACTATTATCTTGGCATCTGGTCCCATCACATCCTGACCAATAGAGAGAGAAGAAATGGTAGCATTTTATACTCTTGGGCTCTGCAATCACTGTAGACAATGACTACAGTCATGAAATTAAAATATGCTTGCTCCTTGGTAGGAAATCTATGGCAAATCTTGACCCTATACCAAAAAGCAGAGACAATTTCTTGCTGACAAAGATCTGCATAGTCAAAACTATAGTTTTTCTAGTAGTAATATATGGCTGTGAGAATTGGACTATGAAGAAAGCCGAGCAATGCAGAATTGATGCTTTCAAATTATGGTACTAGAGAAAAATTTTGAGAGTCCCTGGCACTGCAAGATCAAATCAGTAAATACTTAAATAAGTTAATTCAGACTATGCATTGGAAAGTCAAATACCGAAGCTGAAGCTTAAATAATTTGTTCACATAATGAGAAAACAAGATTAATTAGAAAATACTCGGATGCTTTTGAAACATTAAAGAGAAGGGGAGAAGGGGATGGCATATAGTTCCATAGAAGAATCGAATATGAACTTGAACTGGTAGAAGGAGATAGTAGAAGATAGAAAGAGATAATAGAGGATAGAATGGTTTGACATGCTATGGTCCATGGGGTTACAAAGAGTAGGATAACAATATGGTATAATAATATCCTATTCTATTCACATACCATGCTTTATTCAACCATTGCCTGACTGATGGGCAGCCTGTAAGTTTCCAGTTATTTGCCACCACACACAGAACTCCTACAAATATATTTATACATATAGTTCCATTTCCTCTTCCTTTGGTCTTTTTGGTCTACAGGTCTAGTAGTGATATTGCTAGATCAAAAAAGTATGTGCAGTTGTGTAACTTCTGGGGCATAGTTCCAAAATGTTTTCCAAAATGGTTCAAGTATATCATAGCTCTACCAATAGGGTTGCATTGGTGTTTCTGTTTTTCTTAAAATCGCTTGAATTTGGAGGATCTTATCAAGGTCTTTGTAGAATATCTCTATTTTTTATCCTCTCCAACAAATGTTGGTGCATTACCAACAATGATTTTAATGGTGATCTTTTTGTGAATACTTATCATAAACACTGAAACTGGAAAGGACCAAACATCTCTTAAAATTATTTCTTGTTGAGTTTTGGGCACACAACAAAATCAAATTTTATAACTCCCTTTATTTGACTTTCCAAGGAGAACTTATGAGCCATCTTTATACTTAAGACCTTAGGTCTTCATTTTTTAATGTAAAGATTAATCCAATTTCCTCCAGTAAAATATCTATTCATTGGTCACTGGACAAAGATTTTGCATTTATGGCAATGCCAGCTATTCAAATATTTTTTGGTCATCTAAAAACTGTGATTCTTTGTACCCAATGCCCCCTTTCCCCTCACTTTGCCACAATCACAACAGACTAATAATAGTAAGGGGCTTCCCACAGCTAAAGGACATTTTGTATTTTTCTTTGTTTCCTGGATTTCTAGGGCTGAAGAATTCATCACCAAGAGGCCAGCCCACTGTTGCTGCAGCAGCTGCTTCTGATTCTCTCTCTAATGAGCAAGTCTGGCCCTCTGAATACAGGCATAGTCTCTTGTTAGCGCCATACTTTAAATCTTTCTGGTTTAGTTGATGAAATTTGCTCTATGAACCCATCCTTTGAGAACCCATTGTCATTTCTTTGCTTTGGTGAGGCAAACAGGACTTTATTCGTTGGTATGTACATGTATGTAGACATAAAAATGTCTATGTATTTGAAATATTGAAAAATTATCCAAGTGTTTAAGATACCCTTATCTTTTATATGTTAAAATAATATCTTTGGTGTCTGCTCTATAGTTAGAACTAAGAAATAGAGCCATATAATAAAATATAACATAACATGTTATATTTTATTATATGATATCATATGTATGTAAAACATAATGTAATGTTGTAAAAGAACATATCACATTACATGATTTGTGATAACATATATTTTTAAAATATATATTTATATATTATATGGCTTCCTTCAAGACTCAACTCAAATCTTACCTTCTGCAGGAGATCTTCTCTAATCTTTACTCTCCCCCATTACATTCTCCTATCTGAGATTACCTTCTCTATACATTCTGTATGTACAAATTTTTACATGTTGGTTCCCCAATTAAAATGTGAACACCCTTAGGTCAAGGAACTGTGTGTTTGTACTTTTTGGTATCTCTTGTGCTTAGCATAGTATCTAGAACGTAGTAAACTTTAATAAATGCTTATAAACTTGTTACAATATATGATAGAGTATATTGCGGTACAATATAACATGGCATGATGTAATGCTATGTAATATAACATAATGTAACAATATAATATAACATAATGTAACCAGACATTTCCAACACAGGACTCCAACTCATATTCCTCTGCTGCTTCATCATCTCTCCATTAGTGTTTTAAGTCTGAACCTCGTGCTAAGTAGACCTTATTACTACTTATTTATAGCCCAAGAGAATCAGAGTTGTTTCCCTCAGCAGGTCTGACAGGGGATTGTGTTAGCTGGATCTGAAAGAGTGGCAAGAAGAAGGTATCCCATAGAGGTAGATTGCACCCAGAGAGGGTTAGTCAAAGGACAGGGGTGTCACTAGGAAAACACCTTCTTTGTCCTTCATTACTTTTCCTTTATTCTGAATATTGTGAAAAAGCAACATTATAAAATAATGCAAATTCTGAAACTATATTATACAGCAGAAATGTTTGACCTAGAAAAAAAAATTGTATTCAGACTATTCCCTAGTGTAAAATAAGCCATAAATTTCATCAAACTTTGCATTTCTAGGCTGCTTCTTAAAGATGACTCCAATTATAGCTGGGATTATTGCAGAGAATTCATGAGAGGACATATTCAGGAAGAACATTCATCTTCAAGCTTTATACAACCTCCCCATGAATCCTAGAGGAATCCATCAAACCCATCATTATTGAGTGAGTGGCTCTGGAAAAGGCCCTCTGCTTGGGGTTATATGGGGAGCATCACAAGAAGCTCTAAAACTTAGTCCTCGTCCTTACATTACCTTCAATCTTGTTGGAGAGATTTGACATAAATACATGCAAAGTAAAATAACAAGTGACTGACTGAAAGGGTGAAACATTCTGCCAAAGAAAAGAATCTTCCTGGGCTCCACCTACACACTTGACTCAATATTCCTTTGGGCAACATTTTTACTTTGGAACATTAACATAAAGTTCATGCACCTCAGAGAAGACAACTCACATTTATATTAGGCCTTAAGCTTTGGAAAGCACTATATACAGTATCTCATTTTATCCCTACAACAAACCATTGAGGCAGGCAATCCAATCATCATGGAGATATAGAGTCCATGGACAATCTTCACACTTCGGTCCATCATGTGCAGTTTTCTCAGATTCAAGAAGATGTGATCTTCTACTCATATTTACTAGATAGCAAGAGGTCACAATTAGGAGTGTGTTGGTATATGTTTAACAATTGGTTCTCCAAGGGGGGGGGAATTGTACAAACACATTATTTTTGTTCATAAAACATTTTTAAGTTTAATGTGCACTTTCTTCGTCCCTTTCTTAAGCTTCGACAATCGAAAAAATAATGAATCAAACTCTGATTTCTTATAATTGTTTATTTCCAAGGTATAATGCTCACATTGCAAATTTAACAAGCAACTTCCCTGAGTCCATTTGAGATAGTTCTAGCACACTCCTGGCATAATATATATAATATATAACGACCTGTGAAGAATAGATCCTGACACCTTCTTTCAATTTATAATCCAGAGTCCTTTTCTGCTATATTTCTTTCAGAGAAAAGGCACCTAATAATGATTAATTTAATTTTTAAAAAGAAAGCCAAATTGCCAGTTTCAAAAATGAAAAAAGGCAAATTGACAATCAATGAAGAGGAAATAAAAGCAATGATTACGAGCTATTTCATCTAACTATATGCCAATAAAACTGGCAATCTAAATTAAATAGATGAATATATACAAAAATAAAAATTTCCCAATTAATCAAAATAATATTCAGAATACTTAAATAATTTCAACTTAGAAAAAAGATATTAAGTAAGTAATAAATGATTTTCCTAAGAAAAACCTGCTCGACCAGATGGATTTAAAAACAAATCAAATTAAACACTAAAAGAATGATTCATTCCAATACTATATAAACAGTTGGAAAAAAGAGGTAAAGATGTCCTACCAAATTGTTTCTATAATACAAATAGGATCTTAATATTAGAGAGAGTCAAAACAACTGAAGAAAACTATACAACTTCCCTAGTTATTTTTAAAATAATATCTTATTTTTCCCCAAGAACATGTAAAAAAATTTAACATTAAAAAAAAGTTTTGAGTTCCAAATGCTCTTTCCCTCCCATTCTCATTCCTTTCTTCCCACCCCTTCTTCATCCCTCAGATGGCAATCTGATATAAATTCTACATGTACAACTATATAAATATTTTTCCATATTAGTTATTTTATGGAAGATAACAAACAAACAAAAAGAAGTAGAAAGAAAATGAACTAAAGTTGTTTCAGTCTGCATTTAGATTCCATCAGCTTTTTTCTCAGATAGCAGATGACATCTTTCATCATGAAATCTCTGGGGTTGTCTCAGATTACTTCATTGCTGAGAATAACTAGGTCATTCACAACTGTTCATCAAAAAACATTGCTGTCACTTTGTACAATGTTCTTCAGCTTCTACTCATTTCACTTTGCATCAGTTCCAGCAATTCTTCCAGATTTTTCTAAAATCATTCTGCTTGTCATTTTTTAAACTTTCAATTCCTTTTATTTTTAAAATGACATAAACACTTTCTTTTATGCAATTGTTTTCTGATCTTTTGCAATTCGAATTTTCTCCATCCTTGTCCTCTCCTGCCCCTTCCCCAGATGGTAAACAATCTGATATTGATTACTTCAATGTTAATCATGCAATACAAATTTTCAGATTCCTTGTTGCGAAAGAAGACATATATTGGTAATGTAAGAATAAACTTGTGAAGGTATGAGGCAAAAAAATTGTATGTTGCAATCCACAATCATATTCTGTGACTATAGATAGCATTGTCTTAGATCCTTGTATTGCTGATAATTGTTTATTCATTCACAGTTAATCATTGTACAATATTTCTATTACTGCATACAATGTTCTGCTCACTTCATTTTACATCAGTTCATATGAATCTTTCCAAGTTTTCTGAAATCATCCTGTTTGTCATTTCTTCAGCATTCCATTACAACTATATACCATACATATCATACAACTATATACCAACTTGTCTTGCCATTCCTAATGAATATTGTTACAAAAATTTTACATAAAATAAACACTATGGTCATACACTATGACCAGGTTAGATTTATATCAGTAATAAAATTACTGGTTCAATATTAAGGAAAATTATGAACATAATTGACCATATCAAAAATGACAGAAATTATATGATTATTTCAATAGTTGCAGAAAAGAATTTCACAAAATCTAACATTCATTCCTACTTTTTAAAAAAATCAGTATAAGAGTGAATAGAGTTTTTCTTATCCAAAACCAAGGGCAAACATTATCTATAATAATAATAAGCTAGAAATCTTTCCAATAAGATTGGGATGAAGCAAGGATATCCAATTTTACCATTATTATTCAATATTATACTAAAAAATACTACCAATTAGACAGGAAAAAGAAATTGAAGTAATAAACCTAGGCGATGAGGATATAAAACTATCACTTTTTGCCAATGATATGATGGTTTATTTAGAGAACTCTAGAAACTCAACTAAAAAGTTAATTGAAACAATTAATAACTTTAGCAAAGTTGTAGAATATAAAACAAACCCACACAAATCATCAACATTTTTATATATTACCAACAGAACCCAGAAGGAAGGGATAGAGAAATCCCATTGAAAATAACTGCAGACACTATGTAATTGTTGGGAGTCTAACTGCCAAGACACACAAGGAACTATATGAACCCAATTACCAAATACACTTCACTGTAAGGATTAAAATTTATGGAATACGGGGAGACTGAGGCAGGTAGAAATTAGTTTCTCTCTGCAAGGAGTATTATATTTTTTAGAGGTTTATTAAAGGTTAAAGATTAAGAATATACAAGTAAGAAACATGTGTCTAGGCCAGAGGCCTAGACAAAATAACCTCACATCATGGAAGAGACGCCTCTGCTCCAAAACGGAAGTTCAAAAAAACTTCAAAAGCCTTTTCCTCAGTTTAAATCCCTTCTCGATCTTGGCCCAGGTGAGATTACAAGGCATTCTGGGGAAGTGGAGCAAAGGCTCATGGGGATTGTAGTCCTGTATTCGAGTCTATTTTTCACATCACACAAATAAAAATAGATTTAAATAATTGGAGAAATGTTAATTGCTTGTGGGTAGGTCAAGCCAGTATAATAAAAAGGAGTATTTTACCTAAATTTATTTACTTATTCAATGACATACCAATCAATTTACCAAAGAATCACATTACAGAGCTAGAAAAAAATAACAATTCATCTGGAGGAACAATAGGTCAAGAATATCAAGGGAATTGGGGCAGGTGGATAGAACACTTGGCCTGGAGCCAGGAATACTCCTCTTCTTGAATTCAAATCCAGCCTCATATATTAATACTTATTTGACCCTGTGCAAGTCACTTAACCTTCTTTGCCTTAGTTCCACATCTGTAAAATGAGCTAGAGAAGGAAATGGTAAATTACTCTGTTATCTTTACCAAGAAAACCCCAAATGGCAGTCATGAAGAATGGAATACAACTAAACAACTCAGCTATGTGGGCGTCATGAAGAACAGAATACAACTAAACAACAATTTAGCTATGGGAAGCAATCTAGTGGAAATTAGGGATAGACCAATATCTCATTCCATGAGCTCAAAATGGGTACAAGCAAATTAGTGGAGCAGAGAAGGAATTGCCTATCAGATCTATGGATAGGAGAAGAATTAATGACCAAATGGGAGACAGAGACTTTCACAGGAGGTAAAATGGATAATTTAGATTATATTAAATTTAAAAGCTTTTGTAAAAACAACACCAATATACCTAAAATTGGGGGGGGGGAGGCAGGAAACTAAGGGGAAATCTTTACAGTAATTTCTCTGATACAGGTCTCATTTCTAAAATATATAAGAAACTGAATCAAATCTATTAAAATAAGAGCCATTTCCCAAAAGATAATGGTCAAAGTATAAGAAAAAATTCAATTAAGTAGCTTTTAATCACTTACATTAGTCTTAAGGATTCCTTTATTTGTTTGATAAATTGTAACTGTGATTTATAATACTTTATATTTCATTTTTACATAACAAACATTAATTTATAAATGTATATATAACTATGTATAACATGCATATATAAAATCAGTAAGAATAATCAAGAAATAGAACTTCCGGTTAAGATGGCGGCTTAGAGAAAGCTAAAGCTCAGATCTCCAGAAAACCCTTCCCGACCAATCTCAAACGATAAGCTCCTAAGGCGCCGAAATTCAAAACGATCAACAGCACAGACCCTGGGAACCCTCCTCCTGGACCTGGACCCGGATCAAAAGGTACCGCTCCCCTTAAAAGCCAGAACCCGAGATCACTCGGACCTCAGGGGTAGGAGCGCAGAGTCCAAGGCTCCCGGAAGCCGCAGCCCGGCCGGGCTCAGAGAGCAGAACCCTCAGGGCCTTCTACAGTCCCGGTGAAAGTTACTGCCTGGGGCTTCCGCTGCAGAGAGCTGGTCGAAACAACAGCAACCCTCAGGGCCGGCAAGACAGCCTCACGGGCTGGATCCTGCTATCCAAGTCTCAGTGAAAGTCCTCGCCCTCGGAGCTTGGGCTAGCTGCAGCCCATCCCCCCGCAGGCTGACGAAACAGCCTCACGGCCAGCGATTCTGAAGGCAACTTCCGGAAAGCGAGCCGGGGGGAGAGTGTGGCCTTGTGGTCCGACCCTTCCATTCCAGTTCCAGTGAGGCATATTCAGTTTAACCCAGGGAAAGCTCATAGACAATCAGCCCAGGACTAAAGCCTCTGATCACCAGACAGAGACAAGAAAAACTAATCCTCCACATTCAGAAATGGCAAACTCCACAGAACCACAGAAGCCCCAAAATACCAAGAAAAATAAGAAGAAAGGGGCGACTTTGGACACATTCTATGGAGCCAAAATACAAAATACAGAGCAGACAGAAGATAATATAAAAGAAAATGCTCCAAAACCTTCCAAAGGAAATGGAAACTCTCCACAAACCTATGAAGAATTTGAATCAGAAATGACCAAAAAGATGGAAGCCTTCTGGGAGGAAAAGTTGGAAATAATGCAAAAGAAATTCACGCATCTACAAAACCAGTTTGACCAAACTGTAAAAGAAAACCAGCCTTTAAAGGCCAGAATCAGGCAGCTGGAAGACAACGATCGTGTAAAAGAGCAAGAATCAATAAAGCAAAGCCAAAATACCAAGAAATTAGAAGAGAACATAAAATATCTCACCGACAAGGTGATAGATCTGGAAAATAGGGGGAGAAGGGATAATTTAAGAATAATTGGACTCCCAGAAAAGCCAGAAATAAACACCAAACTGGACATGGTGATACAAGATATAATCAAAGAAAATTGCCCAGAGATTCTAGAACAAGGGGGCAATACAGCCACTGACAGAGCTCACAGAACACCTTCTACACTAAACCCCCAAAAGACAACTCCCAGGAATGTAATTGCCAAATTCCAAAGCTATCAAACAAAAGAGAATAATCAAGAAATAATTATAAAGTATATTGTGTAATTAAATTAAGATTAACTCTTGAACTTTTCTCCTTGAATAGTGTCCTCTCAGAATTGTGATATAGGGCAGAAAAGACATTATGAAACTTGACCACTCACCTTGCCCTTACCTTCTGGTACCCAAAAAGAGGAAGCCCCAGCAGTGGTTTCCCTAACTGAGAAGAATCAGCTCAAGACTGACCTACCCATTACATAAATACCTATGATTATGCTATAAGCATCTGTAAGTTGTAAGACTTGGGATTTCAGACCATGCTGGGTGATTCCACAGACCTGTGACTTTAGTTCTCAAATAAGACTGCAGCTCTCATAATAAATTCAGGTTTGCTCAGAAGATCTTTGCCCAGTTCCTGCCCCCCCCCCTTTTAAACAAAAGGATATGAGTAAGCAGTTTCAGAAGAAGAAATCAAAGATTTCGATATAATATAAAATACTAATATAAAAATGCTCTAAATCACTAATAATTGGAGAAATGCTGATTAAAACAACTCTGAATCTCACTTTATACTTATCGGATTGGCTAAGAGGCAGAAGGGAATAAAAGGAAGTAATAGGTGTTGGAGGGGATGTGGGAAAACAGAGATCATACCAGAAAGATGTTTGGAACTATTCTCAAATAGGTGTTAAACTGTACATACCCTTTGAGAATCCAGCTTTGACATATATAACCTAAGTGTTAGGGCAATTCACTTAGCTTCTCCTTCCTGACTTTAGTTTTTTCATCTGGAAAATGAAAGGATTGGTCTTGCTGATATTTAAGATGCTTTTTATCCCTTAAATTTTAGCTGGGAATCTTGACTGATATTTTTGTTTTATTTTCATTCCCTTTCCAGAGTCAGTCAATCAATTATAACTCATACTGTAAAATGACATAAGAACAATTTAAAATTGGACTGCCTGTTGACACAAATAAGTTACATTCTCAGCAAAAACTCAGACTGCCTCTTAATCTTCCTATTCCTCTATCTTCTATTTTCTTGCCCTTCTATTTCTTTTTTAAACTAAGAATAGTTAACATGTTTATAGCTATTATTATTAATTGTTATACATTGTTACCATATTATTATAATGTAATTATAATATATGATATCTATGTTATTAACAGCTCTTTAAGGTTGACAAAGTGCTTTACAAATACCATCTCATTTGATCTTCACAACAACCCAGAAATGTAGATGCTATTATTTCTGCTTTTTAGGCAGGTTGGTGGCTCCGTGGATAAAGAGAAAGGCCTGTCCTGGGTTCAAATTTGAACTTAGACACATCCTAGCTGACCCTGAGCAAGTCACCTAATTCCAAATGCTTAGCCCTTACTGTTTTTCCTTTTTGAAACCTACACACAGTATCAATTCTAAGAGACAAGGTAAAGGTTGGTTTGTTTGTTTTTTAAGTATTTCTGTGAGGGTAGCCATCGGGTTGTCATGGACCCCTGGTGAACTAGGGCTTTGCTCACCCAGCATGTGAAGACTGCTTTGGCTGAACAGATGGAAGAAACCAATAATAAGGTTCAACGGCTAAGATGGCGACGCAGCAAAGCACTGTGGAGTGCTTAAGGCATGTTGGAGCACAAAAGACAACATGGCCATCCAATGCAGCTGAGGAAGTCTCCAGATGTAACGACTTTTCGTGCCACTGGACCCAGGCTTCCAATGCCAAGAGAGTGTGACTGTCTCTGTGCATCAACTTTTCCACTTAAATCTTCATGCACAAGTGTCTTTGTGCACAAAAACACACAAAGACAATAGTCATCCATGGTTACCAAGAGACTACGACTACTACTACTATTTCTGTTTTATAGATGAGTAGACTGAGGCCAACTAAGGCTAAGTGATTTGCCCAGGGTTGCTCAGCAAATGACTAAGGCTCAGGTCTCTGAACTTATATTTTCCTGACTCCATGGTTAGTCTTCATAGCCTGAGCCCATGGCCTAGTGGACTCTTATCTATTGTATCACTTAGTTGTTTCTAATCTCCCTCCACTTGCTATTTCCTTACTCCTACTAAAAATGCAGTAACACTCATTAACTTTTAATCAGGTCTTAACTTCCCCATATCTAATAATTTAATCTTTTTCTTATGACAGTGGACCTATATTATATTGGATCTACTCATCTATATTTTAGAGTCCACGTGGTACCATAGAAAGCACTATCAAAAATGAATACATTCCATTCATTCATTTAAAATATGTATTAAGCCTAATATATGTAAAGAATTCAGGAAGAAACAAAGAGAAATGAGATATGGTCCCTATTCTCAAGTAGCTGGCTGTCTAGTAGGTAATATGCATGTATCTGAAGAGCTATAAAATAAAATAGAATAAAGGGACATACAAACCCCTACAGGGTCATGCAAACCATATAGGCAGTTCCACAAGGGTTCTGATGAACCTCTATCATGGAGGGCATTAAAAATAAGGGAACTGATAAAATACTTAGGAATCTATCTCCCGAGACAAACACAGGAACTATATGAACACAACTATAAAACACTCTCCACACAACTAAAACTAGACCTGAACAATTAGAAAAACATTAACTGCTCATGGGTAGGATGACCCAATATAATAAAAATGACCATCCTACCCAAACTCATTTATCTATTTAGTGCCATACCCATTGAACTTCCAAAAATTTTTTTTTACTGATTTAGAAAAAACCATAACAAAGTTCATTTGGAAGAACAAAAGATCAAGGATATCCAGGGAAATAATGGAAAAAAAAATACAAAGGAAGGGGGCCTTGCATTCCCAGATCTCAGACTATATTATAAAGCAGCGGTCATCAAAACAATTTGGTACTGGCTAAGAGACAGAAAGGAGGATCAAAGGAATAGACTCGGAGTAAGTGACCTCAGCAGGACAGTATATGACAAACCCAGAGAACCCAGCTTTTGGGACAAAAATCCACTATTTCATAAAAACTGCTGGGAAAATTGGAGGACATTGTGGGAAAGATTAGGTTTAGATCAACACCTCACACCCTACACCAAGATAAATTCAAAATGGGTGAATGACTTAAACATAAAGAAGGAAACTATAAGTAAATTAGGCGAACACAGAATAGTATACATGTCAGACCTTTGGGAAGGGAAAGATTTTAAAACCAAGCAAGACTTAGAAAGAGTCACAAAATGCAAAATAAATAATTTGGAATACATCAAATTAAAAAGTTTTTGTACAAACAAAACCAATGTAACTAAAATCAGAAGTAAAGCAACAAATTGGGAAGCAATCTTCATAAAAACCGCTGACAAAGGTTTAATTACTCAAATTTACAAAGAGCTAAATCAATTGTACAAAAAATCAAGCCATTCTCCAATTGATAAATGGGCAAGGGACATGAACAGGCAGTTCTCAGCCAAAGAAATCAAAACTATTAATAAGCACATGAAAAAGTGCTCTACATCTCTTATAATCAGAGAGATGCAAATCAAAACAACTCTGAGGTATCACCTCACACCTAGCAGATTGGCTAACATGACAGCAAAGGAAAGTAATGAATGCTGGAGGGGATGTGGCAAAGTGGGGACACTAATTCATTGCTGATGGAGTTGTGAATTGATCCAACCATTCTGGAGGGCAATTTGGAACTATGTCCAAAGGGCGATAAAAGACTGTCTGCCCTTTGATCCAGCCATAGCACTGCTGGGTTTGTACCCCAAAGAGATAATAAGGAAAAAGACTTGTAGAAGAATATTCATAGCTGCACTCTTTGTGATGGCCAAAAAATGGAAAATGAGGGGATGCCCATCAATTGGAGAATGGCTGAACAAATTGTGGTATATGTTGGTGATGGAATACTATTGTGCTAAAAGGAATAATTAAGTGGAGGAATTCCATGGAGACTGGAACAACCTCCAGGAAGTAATGCAGAGGGAAAGGAGCAGAACCAGGAAAACATTGTACACAGAGACTGAAACACTGTGGTACAATCGAAGGTGATGGACTTCTCCATTAGTGACAATGTAATGTCCCTGAACAACTTGCAGGGATCTAAAAAACACTATCCACAAAGCAGAGGATAAACTGGGGGGGGGGGGGGGGGGAGGAAAAGAAATGACCAAATAAAATAATGTTTAAAAAAAAAAAAGGAAACTGGGGGCAGCTAGGTGACTCAATGGATTGAGGGCTAGGTCTAGAGACAGGAGGTCCAGGGTTCCAATCTGCCCCACCATACTTCCTAACTGTGTGACCCTAGGCAAGTCACTTAGCCCCAATTCCCTAGTCCTTACTGCTCTTCTGCCTTAAATTAATTCTAAGGCAAAAGGTAAGGATTAAAAAAAAAAAAGAGGAAGCCCTGCTAGCTGGATCCAGGTACTGTATCTCTACCATAGCTGGAATCAAGAAAGAGAGATACTTTGTTTAAACTATCTTTTTGTATAGTCTTCCATGAATTCCCTGTCTCCTATGTAAGGCCCCAGTGATATTCAGCATATATGAAAGTTTTTTTTATCTTATTTCTAATGAAGGAACACTAGGGAAATAGCCAAGGGGGTGGGGTGGGAGTGAGAAGGGGGACAATAGTTTACCAACTAGATAATCCACCCAGAAACATCCATTGATTGGTTTTTTATTCATTAGTGTTTTGTTTTGGTTAACAACGTTTGAATCAACAGATACTTTCTTAAAAGCACAGGCTTTTCCAAACATTCTAACTCAACCACTATCTTGTATTTGCAATATTTGTTCAACTTATACATTTCCATTTGGAAATATTTTATTAATGTCCTTTGTTTTCAAATAACATTCATTTCCAAAAATATCCTGTATCTCTCCCCATTTCAAAGACTTAATAAAGAAGGCAAAAATTGATCTTGATAGTATATGCAATGTCCCACACCCACAGTCCCTGTCTCAGATGAAAAGAGGGAGATATATATTTTTTCTTCTCTTCTTTGGGACAAAGACTGATCATTATAATTCCAAAATATTAGGTTTCAGTTTTTTGTTCTGTCTGTTTGTATTGGTATAATCTATTTTTTCCTGGTTCTATTTCATTGAGAATCAATTCATGTAAGTCTTTCCATGCTTCTCTTTATTCCTCATAGTTGTCATTTCTTAAAGCTGTATATTTCATTAATTCATGGACCACAACTTGTTTAGTCATTCTCTAGTTTATAGGCATCTACTTTGATTTTTTTGCTACTAGAAAAAAGCATCACCATTTCCTATCTACCCTATATAGGCATCTAGGTGGCAAAGTGTGTAGAATGCTGGGCATAGAGCAGGGAAGATCTGAGTTCAAATCTAGTTTCAGATATTTACTATCAGTGAGACCCTAGACAAGTCACTTCACCCTGTTTTCCTTCTGTAAAGGAGCTAGAGAAGGAAATGGCAAACCACTCCAGGATCTTTGCTAAGAAAACCCCAGATGGGATCATCAAGAGTTAGATACCACTGAACAACAATAACAAAAATCAATCTTGTATATAGCTTGTTTGTACATATTTATTTTTTTGTTTCCCTCATTAGATTGTGAATACCTCAAGGATAGGAATTATCTTTTGCTTCTCTTTATATCCTTACAGTACCTAGTACACAGTAAGCATTTAACAAATGCTTATTAACTGATCAACTGTCAATATTGTGTGATATTTGAGAGCTTTCTCTTTCTCTTTGGTATATGTGTCTAGTAGTGGAATCTCTGGATCAAAGGATATTGATATTTTGCTCACTTTCTATAATAATTTCAAACTGCTTTGAAGAATAGTTGAAACAATTAAAAGACCACTTTACCAACAATGCTTTGGTGTTCTTGTCTTTCATTCCACAACTTCTCCAGTTCTGTCCTTCCTTCACCAGCTCCATCCTGAGGGCATGCACAGCTACCATCCAGTTAACAATAAGAGAATTTTCAGGCCAGCTTCTTACTACATTTGACTCATCTGATGAGAGTGTCCTGATTGGCTTCTGAGCTGGAAAAGCTAATGAAACTAAGTGCCATGCCTAGTAGAAAAGGAGAGTGAATCTATAGCTCTCCAGGTGAGAAGATTAGCAAGGAAGTGGAAAGTGATGGCCATCCTTTATACCAACAGAATAGTGGGTGGCACTGGAGCTTCCCTTGTAGAGTGTGGGACTCAAATAACTGGGTTTGACCTGGGACCTTTGTTTCTAGTTTGTTAGAGAAATTAATAGGTGGCAGCAGCTGTGTCCCTTAGAATGAAAGTGGATGATGGAAAAAGAAAGCATTTGTAGAGTTCAACAACCTCCTTCAGAGAGGCTATCAGAAAGATCAAGTTTGACTGTTTAAACAGACAATGTACAGTGAAGAGATAAAATAGATAATTAAAGAAACTGCCAAGTTGTGTAATAATTTGATGAAGCTTAATTAACAGTGTTCTAGCAGATTGTAATAGTAGTTATAAGATACTACATTTTGTTATAATCATTCTGTACTGCTCACTATGACTCTTTTATGTTTTGTGTTCCCTTTTCTGTGAAGGAATAAAAGCTACGTGATGAATCTGATTCTTGTTTCCACATCGGGTATGCTTTTACTTTTCTCCTTCATAGAAATTTTGTTTTTAGACTGAGAATCATCATTACCATTATATAAAAAGAAACTTTACCTAAGTAACAGGAACAAGGATAATGAACCACTGAAGAAATTACACATCTTTTTGAAAAACCAGGCCTCCTCAGAAATGAATCTATGTAAACTGCATTGTCTAGGTGTTGTGGGGGTGCCAAACTTAGCTTAAAAATAAAAAGAGAAATTTATTAATTTATAGAAAGTAATGTTGCATCTGGCCAGGAACATAGTGTAGGTGGAATAGCAAGATGAAAGGGTGCTCCCAGAATCCATCAATTCTGAGGATTATATACATTTTACAACAGTGGGGACGTGATGTTGTATCATGGTGTGGATGTGATTCAGGCATTTGGTGTGTGTGTGTGTGTGTGTGTGTGTGTGTGTGTGTGTGTGTGTGTGTGTGTGTGTGTGTGTGAGTTCATCTGACCAGGGTCTGCCTGAAGACCCTCATAGTTTAGGGGACAGATGGATGCCTGAGATACAGTCTGATGGTATCAAGGTCTAGCCTGGAGATGCATCTCTCTATCCATCTCAAATCTAAAGAACGATCCAAAGATAATAATAATCTCAGGGTCTTATAGAAGTTATCAGATGTTCTGTTCTTGAGTTAGGAGTCACAAGGACAGAAGGGAGCAAAGGAGTTTCTCTGCTTAAGTTTGCCTGGATTTGGGGGGTATGATGTCCATGCCATAGGTAAAGATTAGGGACTGATATAGATCTCCAAATTCTTTGGCCCAATCCAAGGAGTGTCTTTACTCCCTGCTAGAATTATCTCTTTGCCCCGTGTTAGTAATTTGAAGCAATCTTTTTTTTTTTTCCAGAATAAAATTTTATTGATACTATTTGTTTTTACACTTATTTATCAATGTGTCCTTTCTCTCTGGCCCTCTCAGAAAGCCATCTTTTATTTTAAAAAATAATGAGCCCAGCCTCTATAAGCATGGGAAGAATGCTCAATTGACATAATCCTCATGTGGATTTTGGACTATGCATGGATATTCTGTAACTAATTATAGTCTGTTAATAATCTGGTAAAAAGAAGCCTCACTGACTGGATATTGCTAGAAGTGGGAAAAGCAGTCCAAAGGCATTAATCAATCAAAATCTTTAGCTTTCTTGCCTGATGAAGGTTCTGATGGAAGAAGAGAAATAATGCTGGGAGGAGACATGTTATAAACTCTCTCCAATCAGGTATGTGAACAGTGAATATAAGCATCAGTTCTTTTCCCTTGGCATTTATTTTCTCACTTCAGTTGAAGGAGATTGGAGATGGAAGTCCAGAAGTGGAGCTCATACAAGGTTTGGAGTGAGGGACAATCTTATGAACCCAGCCTATCAGTTGCTGAGATAGGAACTCATCCAGCAGTATTGTTGCATTTGGACTTGAACTTGGTGAGTCCGATGTCATATAAAAACTACATTGTCTGAACCTACTCTCCCTAAGTTTCAAGAAAGAGGGAGGACTCCTTAACCTAGCTGCTAGAAAGTGGTGGTAGAGTGTTTGTACTTTTTATTATATCTTCAGAGTAAAATGTTGGAAAACCTAATTTATTGGTTAAAGATCTAATTAATTGGTTAAAAGGAATTGGGGTGCTAGTCACTGGCACCTAGTAGTAGGGACAATACTCCAGAATGGGTACTAAAGCCAATAGCATTAAAGATAACTCTAACTACTCAGGAGTATCCCCTAGAACCTTAAGAGAGAAATGTAATTTCCCTTGCAAGGGGACAGGAGGAAAAAGAGAATTGTTCACTAAAATTAACCATTTTATTAATTTCATCATAAACATTCCATTTAAATTGCTTTGTTATTTTTTTCATACATTGTTGTTGTCATTGTGTATATTCTTTTCCTGATTCTGCTTAATTCACTTTGCATCAGTTCATATCTTCCAATACTTCTTTGTATTCATCCTATTCATTGTTTCTTAAGCCATCATAACTTTTCATTACATTCACATTTAGCCATACTCCAAATTAGCCAACACACCATAACTCCATGGAAGGCAATGAAGCTGTAGAACTGCAGGCAGAGAGGGCAGAGAAGGCAGGAAATACTGCACTCCCATGTGGCAGCAAAGCCTTGAGGATACAGGGGAGCAGAGAGAAGGACCTGCTGAATACTTCCATGTGGTAGCAGAGGGCCTGAGGCAGTAGGACTTAGAGCTGAGGACCAGCCCAATCCATGAAACAACAGGGGAAAAGCTATTATGGGGTGCTGAATATTCACTAGTTTTGTAACCCTGGGCAAGTTAGCCTCTCTCAATCTCAGTTTCTTCATGTAAAATGAGGATAATAATAATACTTCTCTTACAGGATAGTTTTAAGGATCAAAGGAGATTACCTATACATTATATAAATACTATCTACAGCTTCTACCACTACTACTACCACAACTACCACTATTACTTCCAACATTACCACTACTGCCCTCCTTGAAGCATATGCTCAGCAGGAATCTCTGGGTTAAAGGATAGGGATACTGCAGTTATTTTCTTCATATTTTCCCAAATTACTTTCCAGAGTGGTAGAGACAATTTATGCTTCTGCCAACAATGAATCAGGGGGCCTTTCATTTTACAACCTGATGACTATTTTGATCTCTTGTAATTTTTACTCATTTTCTGAGTATGAAATGATATTTTAGAGATCATTGATTTGGATTTCTCTTAGTAGTAGTTATTTGAGACCTTCTTTCATATAATTGTGTGTATTAGTTTGCAATTTTTGAGAATGATTTGTTTGTATCTTAACCATTTCACTGTTGAGAACGGCATTATACTTTTTATATTTCTATTATGTATGTGTTATGTATACCTTTTGGATATGAGACCTGTGAGATTTAAAATGGTTGAGGTCTTAAACTGTAGTGATTAAAATAGTGGAAGATATAAATTGTGATAGATATAAGAGAGGGTGAGTAAATTTGACCGCAGAAATATGTTTCACTACAGTGTCTTGGGTTTAAAATCAAATATAAGGTGGTCGCCAGGGAAATATTCCCAATTATTCAAATACCCAAGTCAATTGGGTTTTATAGAGATTTTAATTAACAATACAATGAGTAATCAAAGAAAGAGAGAGAGAATAAGAAAGGAATAAGTATGAAGGGCCTCAAGCCAATATGGCCTAGACCTGAGTCTTGAAAGAGAAATCAGTCAGTTTTTTAACACTTACCACAAGGTCTGACTAAACAAGGAATACTAGTGACACCAGGCCAGCATCCTTCCTCAAAGAGTCTTCCAGCCAGAGATTGTTTCAAAGGGCCTCTCTCAAGAGCCTCCAGAGCTCCTACCCCAGAGGGACAGAGCCCCTCAGAGGAGCTCCTCAAGGAGTTCTCCTTCAAAATGAGAGTCAGAAATCGTGATCTTTTGAATGAGATCCAAGCTCTTATTTTTAGGGCAAAATCTCCTCTGTCACCTCCCCTAAGTCCTTACATCTACCAATCACTGTAGATGTTTCTAAAGGACCGCCCATTTTGAATTCACAGCTGAGTAGTTTTAATCTCTTTAGTAAGTCAGGAAAAAATGCTGCTGTGTCGACAAATTTCATTAGAAAAAACCTCTGAATAAGTTATCACCCTTTTAGGTTTAAGTAGTTTACAAGTTGCCCCACCTTTATAGGTACTTAGTATCCCATTGTATCAATTCTAAAACAGTCATGACTCAAAGAACTTCCTGTCCCTTCCATAAACACCGATCAAAGTACTTTCATTGTTTAGCAAGCCGTTTTCTATCCTAAAGCAGTCTTAAGTAAGGTGGAGCAGGGACACTCCCATAGCTAGGAGCCCCCACACTCAAGTAGAGTTCTCACCATCTGGTAGGGAATTTTTTTAAATAGAAGATTCCCCAATGGGAACATTCATAAGTCTGAGAAATTTTGAGGTTTACAGACCCTTATCAGAAATACATAGTACAAGAAGTAGCTAGGTGGCTCAGCAGACAGAGAGCCAGACCTAGAGACAGGAGGTCTTAAGTTCAAAACTGCCTCACACACGTCCTAGCTGTGTGACCTTTGGCACATCACTTGACAGTCTTAGCCTTACTGCTTTCTTACTGCTTTTCTGCCCTGGAATGGATACTCAATATTGATTCCAAGACAGAAAGCAAGGATTAAAAAAAAAAAAGAAATATAAGATGCAAAGTGTTATTTTGTTGGGGAGTGGAGGTGTACCAAAAGTGTCCCAAAGTGTCCTGTATAAATTGTCTCTACTGTTCTGAAAAGAAATTTGGAAAAATATGAAGAAAAGTCCCAAGTGTCCCAAAAGACAATTTCCTTCCTTATCCTGGTTATATTAATTATTCATGTAAAAGCTTTTCAACTTTATGCAATCAAAACTATTTTATCTTTTGAGGTAAACTTTATATTGCAACAAATCATTAAAATTATAAGAAAAATAAATTAGTTGAAAAAATCTTTGCAGTAAACTTCTCCAACATATATCATTTCCAAGATATATTATGGAACTGGTTCAGATTCCTAAGACTAAAAGCCATTCTCTAATTGATAAGTGGTCAAAGGACATGAATAAGTAGTTTTCAAAGGAAGAAATCCAATTATCAACAACTTTTTTTGGGAAATGCCCTGTAATTACAGAAATGTAAATTAAAGCAACTTTGAGATTCTATCTCATACACATTAGATTGGTAAAGATGACAAAAGCAGAAAATTATAAATATTGGTGGGGAGCAATGCTGTGGGTAAACAGAAATATTAGAACACTGCTGGTAGATCTATGAATTGGTCTAGCCATTTTGGATAGAAATTTGGAACAACACCCAGAAAGTTATCAAGTTTTGTTACCCTTTGACCCAATGATACCACTACTAGGTGTCTACTCCAAGAAGATGAAAGAAAGTGGAAATGGTTCTATATGTACAGATATATTTAAAGCAGCTCTTTTTGTAATAGGCAAAACTAAGATGATGTCCTACTATTGTGAAATGACAAAACAAATTATGGAATGTAGGTATAATTTAATATTATAGTGCTATAAGTTATTACTAAATGGACAGTGTCAGAGGAACCTTGGAAGACCTGTGGGAGTTATACAGAATGGAGTGAGAATAATTTATACAATGATAACATTAGAGAAAAACAACCACGTCTCCATGGACACATGTCCAAAATACACACAGAGAGTAACAGTGGTAAAGATCTAGTCCAACTTTTTCTTTCTTAGCTTCAGTTCTATAATTGAGCTCCCAGCATTCCTGTCCCATTTTTTTGACGGACATTTCTTATACCTTGTTATTCAGATGACCATACCTTTAATTAATTTATGTCATGGCATAATAAGCTATTTTTGCATGTGATAATGAAATGTTTCAACTTTTAGATCCTAACTTTGGGCCTTGAAGTGAAAGGGGCATAATATCTATGAGAAGGAGAGATGGTTAAAGTATGTCAATATTGACATATTTCTGAATATTTGCTTTTCTGGATTGGTCCTCAGAGATAGAAGCCCTAGCAGAGCTAGGAAAGTGACTAGAGCTTATAGATGTGTATGTGGGAGATTATATCTGGTGTTCAATGGTTTAGAAGGTATCTATTTGCTTTCCTTCGTAAATTACTGGGAATCCAGAGCAAGAATATGATGGGACTAAAGGAGAAATGAAACATAGCAAACCATACAAGGACAGTCAAGCAGATAATCTCATCTGTTGTTGGAAAAATTATTCATTGACCTTGGTTAGGAAACACTTGTAGCTTTCTCTCAATGATTGTTTCAACTCCGTAGTCTTAGACCAGACAGTCTTCTTTAATAATTGTAGAAGTATCTGGTCACCTCCTCTATGCTGCCCTTGTACAGAATTTTTTCTCATCTCATAACAAACTCTGTGCATTGCATAGCAAACATTTACCTTAGGAACTTTCCTCTTTCTGATTCCCTTATTCTCTATCCATCCAGTTCCTATGAAAAGTATTGTGTTTCTGTTTTAAATTTCTACAGAAAGCTGCTGATTGGCTGTGTTCTCCAAGCAAGCTGAAAAGCTTGGAAGCCAAATTTAAAACAAAAGAAGCTGACATTGTTACAGAAAGTAGTCTTCCTTAGCATGCTAAAAACAAACAAGCAAACAAATGAAAAATCTTTTTTTTTTTCAATTTTGGTGCTCAAGTTATTTGACTCTACTCAGAAGATCCACTTGGTGGGTTTCATTCTCCCTGGACTTTCCAGCAACCTAGGCAGAAAAATTCCTCAACAGGGAGTAGAATCAGGACAAGAGAATAAATTAGCATGGGATAAGAAGTCATGTTGTGTTTTGTATAGGAAAACTCACAAAGGGGTGAAGATCCCAGTGGCTTTGCCTATCTATGTTGAATCAGGCCACAGGACCTGAGGCAAGGGTAGGACTTAGGTAGAAAGTTATAAATTAGAAGAAGTAATTTCTGAAGCTCCATTAACTATGACATTTGGTGAAGATGTAACTAACAGAAATTGCTTCAGGCAGACCACATAGAGTAGAGAAGATATGTTGAGGTAAGAGAGGGAACATCTTCTAGGGACCAAAGAATGGAAAGTTCCACATAGGTCAAGAAAGCATCAACACTTGAAACCTAAGAGAAGATAGTTGAGGGCTAGGGTAGCTTAACTCCTTCCCCTATGAACATTAGGTTAATTTTTCCTTAAAAGGGGGAGAGAAATTCCCTTAAACTTGATTAACCCAGGGGGCCGATGTTGATTTCAAATCGTTGACTTAATTTCCTTATCATTTGAAAATGAGAGACTCACTGCACTCGTTCAACTACAGATGTCCTCAATACCTGTCCTTGTTGGATATCCTTCTCTTTTGGGGGCTAAGTTAATCTTTTGTTAACAGTTTAATGAATGACCCATGACTATCTCACCTTGTTCCATTATCCAACCTAAATTACCAGAAAACTTATCTAAGTCAGAGCCAACCCAGAGTAGAAGGCTTCATTCATATCACTAGCTCTTCCCCATGATATTCCCCTGCCAAAATTAATTAATTAATCAATCCCTCTTTGTAACAAACAAGCATAGTTGAACAAAAAGAAGACCAAACATTTCACTGACAATATCTGAAAAAATGTATGCCTCATTCTGTACTAGAAGTCCCTCACCTCTCTGTCATAGTAAAGATCACATGTTTAAAGAAAAAACATTAAAGGAACAACCTCATTGAGAGAAGTGGGAAGTAAGAGTTAAAATGTTTGCTTAGAAACTTCTGGATCATGTACCTAAAGACATGGAGGACTAGATATTTTCTATGATGGTCACAACCTCTCCAAGAAAGAAATTATGTGACAAAGATAAAACAGATGAACCATTTCCATTATTTGGGACATCTGGAATTCAAAAGAAGGGGGAAAAAACCACCTCCTTATCTTGCACATTTAGCATCTTTCTACTACCCTTACAACCCCCCCCCCCCCACACACACACACTATGCTGCCAGCTACAAGGCTGCACTGGCTAATCCAAAGACACAAAACAAATGGGCTTCCAAAAAATTTCTTTACCGAATTAGGAAAAAACATAACAAAGTTCATTTGGAAGAACAAAGAGTCAAGGATACCCAGGGAAATAATGAAAAAAAAATACAAAGGAAGGTGGCTTTGCAGTCCTATATCTCAAACTATACCAAACTATACCAAAAAGCAGTGATCATCAAAATAATTTGGTACTGGCTAAGAGACAGAAAGGAGGATCACTTGGGGTAAGGGACCTCAGCAAAACAGTCTATGACAAACCCATAGAGCCAAGCTTTGGGGACAAAAATCCACTATTTGACAAAAACTGCTGGGAAAATTGGAAGACATTGGGGGAGAGATTAGCTTTGCATCAACACCTCACACCCTACACCAAGATCAACTCGGAATGGGTGAATGACTTGAATATAAAGAAGGAAACTATAAGTAAATTAGGCAAACACAGAATAGTATACTTGTCAGAACTTTGGGAAAGGAAAGACCAAGCAAGAGGTAGAAAAAAGATCACAAAATGTAAAATTATTAATTTTGACTACATCAAATTAAAAAGTTTTTGTACAAACAAAATTAATGAATCCAAAATTAGAAGGGAAGCAACAAATTGGGAAACAATCTTCATTACAAAATCCTCTGACAAAGGTCTAATTACTCAAAGTTATAAAGAGCTAAACCAGTTGTACAAAAAAAATCAAGCCATTCTCCAATTGACAAATGGGCAAGGGACATGAACAGGCAATTCTGAGTCAAAGAAATCAAAACCATTAATAAGCATATGAAAAAGTGTTCTAAATCTCTTATAATCAGAGAGATGCAAATCAAAACAACTCTGATGTATCACCTCACACCTAGCAAATTGGCTAACATGACAGCTATGGAAAGTAATTATATGCTGGAGGGGATGTGGCAAAGTTAGGACATTAATTCATTGCTGGTTGAATTGTGAATTGATCCAACCATTCTGGAGGGCAATTTGGAACTATGCCCAAAGGGCGATAAAAGACTGTCTGCCCTTTGATCCAGCCATAGCACTACTGGGTTTGTACCCCAAAGAGATAATAAGGAAAAAGACATGTTCAAGAATATTCATAGCTGCACTCTTTGTGATGGCAAAAAAATGGAAAATGAGGGGATGCCCTTCAGTTGGGGAATGGATGAACAAATTGTGGTATATGTTGGTGATGGAATACTATTGTGCTCAAAGGAATAATAAAGTGGAGGAATTCCATGGGGGCTGGAACAACCTCCAGGAATTGATGCAGAGTGAAAGGAGCAGAACCAGGAAAACATTATACACAGAGACTGATACACTGTGGTACAATCAAATGTAATGGACTCCTCCATTAGTGGTAATGCATTGATCTTGAACAACCCAGAGGGATACAGGAGAAAAAACACTATCCACATTCAGAGGAAAAACTGTGGGAGTGAAAACATGGAAGAAATGCAACTGCTCAATGACCTGGGTCAAAGGGGATGTGAGGATGTAGACTAAATGAACATCCTAGTGCAAATACCAACAACACGGAAATGGGTTCTGATCAAGGACACATGTAATAACCAGTGGAATTGCAGGTTGGCTATGGGAGGGGAGGGTGCAGGGGAGGGAGGAATAGAAAATGATTTTTGTAACCAAGGAATAATGTTTGAAATTGACCAAATTAAAAAATTAATGAAAAAAAAAAAAGAAAAACAGAAGAACATTTGCTTCTGCCTTAGATAGACAGAAAAGGTGAATGAATGCAGCAGCCAAAGTCAGGAATAGCAATAGTGACAGTGACAGCAGAGAGACCAATAAAAGACTCTTCTAAATATATTCAGGAGACAAGGATGAAGACAGAAGTCAGATGATGGTAACAATGTACAGAATCTGGCAAAACCCTGACTACATCAAGATTATCCACCCTAAAATGAACACACTCTTGTGAAAAAGAAGAACTAAGCAAAAATGTTTAATTCAATGACCATATCTGATGCTGTATCCATTATTCTCATCTTGTAGTCCCCCATATCACTACTGTGATGAAGTAGGAGTATTTTGATATTTCTTCTTTAAGAACTTACATTTGGTTTTTCCACTAATCAGAGTTCCACTTTCTTATAATGACCTCTTCTTTTACATTGTTATAATCATTATCAATATTACTCTCTGGGATCTACTTCTTTCCTTCTCCATAAATTCACATAAATCTTCCCTGAATTTCTGATATTTATTGTTTCTTACTACATAACAATATTCTATGAATTTTTAAACTATTTCCCAATCAGTGGGCATCCATTTTAATTCAAGATTTTTGCTTCCCCAGCATGTTCCTATGACTTTTAGGCTATATATGGGACTTTTGTTTCTGTCTTTGCTTTCCTTGGGATATATGCCCCAAAATGGAATCACTGGGAGAAAAACCAATATATTTTTCTTGAATAAATCCAAGGTAAAATCCAGAATGATTAAACCTCTTTGTAGTTCCACTAAATACTGACTAGTGGCACCTTTTATCATTTATTCCAATTTGTATGGAATATTTTCTTTGGCATTTGTTTTATTTTAATAGGTTTAGAAGATTTTTTCATGTGATTATTTATAGTTTTGATCTTTCAAAAACTACATATGCAAGAACCATTTATCTATTGGCAAATGGCTTTTTGTGCTGTATTATTTTTGTGTCATTTTCTGGCATATTTTAGATATGACTCTATAGTTTTGAGGTCTAGTAATTTTTTTCTTTCTTCATTGTTTGTTTTCTTTTTTATTCTTTCTGTTGGGATGCTGCACTTTTTATACTTCCAAAAGAATTTTGTTGCTTTATCTAGTATTAAAAAGTATCTCTTGGCAATTTATTTTATACAGAATAAAATTTTAAATTAATTTAGATGCCATTGTTGTTTTTCTTCTATTTTCATGGTTCAACCACGAGCAGTGAATTGTTTTCTAATCATGTCTCCTCTGATTTCTATGTAAATTTTAATTAACCTAAAGAATATTTGTCTATGTTACTTAGCTTGGTTATTTAAAGGAAGATTCTAATTTGAGACAACTTGACAGAATTTTCTCACATTAAAAATGTGTATAAGAATGTATTATGCAATTTTCATGAACTATCTTTGATGGAATGTATTTTGTTGAGGGTTTTAGTTTTAATATTTATTTTACAAAATAAACTATATCAATAATTTTAAAAATGATTACTTGCAAACATGTAGTATTATCTTTTACCTCTCCCCTTCCTATGCATATATGAAGAAAAGAGAGTTATTATGAATATTAATAATGAATGATATGTTTCAATCTGCATTCAGACTCCATCTGTTCCTTCTATGGTGGCAGATAACTTTTTTCTTCATGAGTCCCTTGTATGTGTTTGTATTTATTTCTGTGTATAGACTCATATTTATGTTGATATTGAGTCATTTTAGTTGTGTCCAACTCTTTGTGACTCCCTTTGTGGTTTTCTTGGGATAGGCACTAGGTTAGTTTACCATTTCCTTCTCTCAAGTTCATTTTACAGATGAGGAAACTGAGGCAGGCAAGGATAAGTGAATTATCCAGGGACATATAGCTAATAAGTGTCTGAAATGACATTTGAACCCAGGTCCTCCTGATTCTAGACCCAGTGCTTTATTCACTTTGTCACCTAGCTGCCATATATACATATATATCTGTATATATAATCTGGCTCTACTGGAATTGAAATTGCTCCAAAGCATGGATCTAAGTCCAGAGATGAGAGGCTCCCATTTGTGAAGATGGGAATAAGCACAATGTTGCTGCTCTTTGTACCTAGCAATGTTTGTTTTTTTTTTTCATTTGAATAAGTTCATCTAGTAAATTTAGAACATTATTTCCTGGTTATATGAATCTTAAAACTACTCAGACTCTACTTCAGAGGATTTGATTAAGTAATTCTCTTATTGTAACAATGGAGGTACTTGATCAGGAATGTATTGAGAACTCTTAAAATTACTCTACCCTACTCAGACAGTGCCTTAGGGGAAGATAAAGTTGTAAACTCCTAATGGAACAATGAAAGTTCCTAACTCATATTTACAGTGAAGCTAAAACCTTAAGCTTAGTCTATTTTTAGATCTAATACAAAAGGGTGCTAAGTATCTATAAAGGTTAAATTAATCAAAAAAAGGTCAAGTAAATTACAAAAGGCAAGCTTAACAAAAGAGGTGTGAAGTTTTAGTCTAACCAGAGAAAGTGAGAACCAAATAAGATGAGAACTAAGAATGGGCAGTCCTGGGAAAAAGGTGTCTACTGTGATTGGTAGATGTGAAAATTTAGGGGAGGTGACATAAGAGAAAATTTCTTTAAAAGAAGAATTCAGTTCAGTTTGGAGTTAGTTCAGTTTGGAAGCTGAATTGGATATCTGAACTCAGTTCAGAAGTTCAGGAGTTCAGTGGAGGACTAGAGCTTGCTTGAGCTGATCTTGTGGTGAGTGATAAAGACTGACTCACTCTACCTTAGGCTCAGGCCTCGGCCATTTTGGCCAAGGCCCTTTCTACTACTCTCCCTTTCTTTCTCTCCCTCTCTCTCCTTCCCTTAATTCCTTCATTTGTATTAATTAAAATCTCCATAAAACCCAGCTGACCTGGGTATTTTCATATTTGGGAATTTTCCAATGGCGACCACTTATTTTTAGATTTAAAATCAAGACACTAAAAATTACCTTTACAGTTTGGCCAAAACCTTTGCAGTTTTGGCAATTCACAGTCTAGGAAAACCACATTTTCACAGTTACAGTTATAATAATCACATTATTTCCCTCCCTCCCCAACACCCACCTTTCCCACAGCCCATGTCAATTTCATTGGGTATTACTTGTGTCTGATCAGAACCTATTTCCATGTTGTTGTTTGCACTAGGATGGTCATTTAGAATCTACATCCCCAATCATATCCCTTCGATCCATGTATTAAAGCAGTTGTTTTTCTTCAGTGTTTTTACTCCCACTGTGTTTCCTCTGGATGTAGATAGTGGTTTTTCTTGTAGGTTCCTCCAAGTTGTTCAGGGTCATTGCATTGCCACTAATGGAGAAGTCCATTGCTGTCATGTTAGTGAATCTGCTAGGTGTGAGGTGATACCTCAAATTTGTTTTGATCTGCATTTCTCTGATTATAAGAGATTTAGAACACTTTTTCATGTGCTTATTAATAGTTTTGATTTCTTTAACTGAAAAATGCCTGATCATGTCCCTTGCCCATTTTTCAATTGGAGAATAGCTTGATTTTTTGTACAACTGGTTTAGTTCTTTATAAATTTGAGTAATTAGACATTTGTCACAGGGTTTTTTAATGAAAATTGTTTCCCAATTTGTCGCTTCCCTTCTAATTTTGGACACATAAGGTTTGTTTGTACAAAAACTTTTTAATTTGATGTAACCAAAATTATTGATTTTACATTTTGTGATTTTTTCTACCTCTTTCTTGGTTTTAAAGTCTTTCCTTTCCCAAAGATCTGACATGTATACTAGTCTATGTTCACCTAATTTGCTTATAGTTTCCTTCTTTATATTCAGGTCATTCACCCATTCTGAGTTTATCTTGGTGTAGGATGTGAGATATTGATCCAAACCTAATCTCTCCCATACTGTCTTATAATTTTCCCAGCAGTTTTTTTGTTATCAAATAGTGGGTTTTGGTCCCCAAAACTGGAATCATTGGGTTTATCATAGACTGTCTTGCTGAGGTCATTTACCCCAAGTCTATTCCACTGTTCCTCCTTTCTGTCTCTTAGCCATCACCAAATTGTTTTGATGATCACTGCTTCATAGTATAGTTTGAGATCTGGGACTGCAAGTCCTCCTTCCTTTGCATTTTTTTCATGATTTCCCTGCATATCCTTGATCTTTTGTACTTCCAAATGAACTTTGTTATGTTTTTTTCTAATTCAGTAAAAAAAGTTTTTTTGGTAGTTCAACGGGTATGGCACTAAATAAGTAAATTAATTGGGATAGGATTGTCATTTTTATTATGTTAGCTCATCCCACCCATGAGCAATCAATGTTTTTCCAATTGTTTAGATCTAGTTTTAATTGTGAGGAGAGTGTCTTGTAGATGTGTTCATATAGTTCCTGTGTTTGCCTCGGCAGATAGATTCCCACATATTTTATATCATCTAGGGTGATTTTAAATGGAATTTGTCTTTCTAATTCTTGCTGCTAACAGATGGGTTGGAAATATATAGAAATACTGATGACTTATGTGGGTTTATTTTGTAGCTGGCAAATTTGCTAAAATTGTTGATTGTTTCGACTAGCTTTTTGGTTGCTTCTCTAGGATTCTTTATGTAAACCATCATATCATCCTCAAAGAGTGATAGCTTGGTCTCCTCATTGCCAATTTTAATACCTTCAATCTCTTTTTCTTCTCTAATTGCTACTGCTAGTGTGTCTAGTACAATGTTAAATAATAGAGGTGATAATGGGAATCCTTGTTTCACTCCTGATCTTATTGGGAAGCCTTCTCATTTATCCCCATTGCAGATGATGTTAACTGATGGTTTTAAATAAATACTGTTTATTATTTTTAGGAAAGGCCCATGTATTCCTATACTTTCTAGTGTTTTCAATAGGAATTGGTATTGTATTTTATCAAAGGCTTTTTCTGCATCTATTGAGATAATCATGTTTTTGTTGGTTTGCTTGATGATATGGTCAATTATATGAATGGTTTTCCTAATATTGAACTATCTTTGCATTCTTTGTATGAATCCTACCTGGTCATAGTGAATAACCCTTGTGATGACTTGCTGGAGTCTTTTGACTAGTATCCTATTTAAGATTTTTGCATCTATATTCATTAAGGAGATTGGTCTATAATTTTCTTTCTCTGTTTTTGACCTTCCTGGCTTTGGAATCAGTACCATATTTCTGTCATAAAAGGAATTTGGTAGAACTCCTTCTTAGCTTATTCTGTCAAATAGTTTGTATAATATTGGGATTAGTTGTTCTTTGAATGTTTGATAGAATTCATTTGTGAATCTATCTGGACCTGGGGATTTTTTCTTAGGGAGTTCTTTGATGGCTTGTTCAATTTCTTTTTCTGATATGGGGTTGTTTAGGTAATTTATTTCTCCCTCTGTTAATCTAGGCAATTTATATTTTTATAAGTATTCATCCATATCACCTAGATTGCCTTATTTGTTGCCATATAATTGGGTATAGTAGTTTTTAATGATTGCCTTAATTTCCTCTTCATTTGAGGTGAGGTCTCCCTTTTCATCTTGGATACTGTCAATTTGGGCTTCTTCTTTCCTTTTTTAATTAGACTGACTACTACTTTGTCTATTTTATTTGTTTTTTTTTTCAAAGTACCAGCTTCTAGACTTATTTATTAAATCAATAGTTCTTTGACTTTCAATTTTATTAATTTCTCCTTTGATTTTTAGGATCTCATATTTAGTCTTCATCTGAGGGTTTTTAATTTGTTTACTTTCTAGTTTTTTAATTTGCATGCCCAATTCATTGACCTCTGCCCTTCTTAATTTGTTAATATATGAACTAAAGGATATAAATTTCCCCCTGAGTACTGCTTTGGCTGCATCCTACAGGTTTTTAAACAATGTCTCGTCATTGTCATTTTCTTCAATGAAACTATTAATTGTTTCTACGATTTGTTCTTTAACCTATTTTAGAGAATCATATTGTTGAATTTCCAATTAATTTTTGATTTACCTCTCCATGTACCCTTGCTAATTATTATTTTCACTGCATTGTGATCTGAGAAGGTTACATTTATTATTTCTGCTCTTTTGCACTTGTTTGCAATGTTTTTATGCCCTATTACATGGTCAATTTTTGTGAATGTACCATGTGCTGCTGAAAAGAAAGTATATTCCTTCTTCTCCCTATTTATTTTTCTTCACATGTCTACTAACTCTAATTTTTCTAAGATTTCATTCACTTCTCTTACCTCTTTCTCATTTAATTTTTGGTTTGATTTATCTAGTTCAGATAGAGGAAGGTTCAGGTCTCCCACTAGTATAGTTTTTCTATCTATTTAATCCTTTAGCTCCACTAGTTTCTTCTTTAGAAATTTGGAAGCTATACCATTTGGTGCATACATGTTGAGTACAGATATTTCCTCATTGTCTATACTGCCTTTTATCAGGATGTAATTTCCTTCCCTATCTCTTTTAAGTAGATTTATTTTTACTTTGGCTTTGTCAGATATCATGATTGTGACTCCTGCCTTCTTTTTATCAGTTGATGCCCAATAGATTTGGCTCCATCCTCTTACTTTCACCCTATGCATATCTGCCTTCCTCACATGTGTTTCTTGTAGACAGCATATGGTAGGGTTATGGATTCTAATCCACTTGGCTATTCGCTTGCATTTTATGGGTGAGTTCATTCCATTCACAGTCAGAGTTATAATTACTAGCTGCACATTTCCCAGCATTTTGATTTCTATTCCTGGTCCTTCCTTTTCTTCTTTCACTATTTTCTTCTACACCAATGTTTGTTTTTAATCAGTCCACCTAGTTCCCACCCTTATTTTACTTCCCTTTCTACCCCCCTCCCTTCTTATTTCCCCCCTTATTTTCCCTATAGTCTTTCTAAAGTAACCCCCCACCTTCTCCCTCCCTTGTACTGCTTCCCTCCCCACCAGTCCATTTGTTACCCTACTACTCCCCTATAGGGCACAAATCTATTATCTGCTCCAATGGATTGGATTGTTCTTCCACCTTTGAGTCAATTTCAAAGCACATAAGAGGTGAGTATTTCCTATCTCCAGCTTCTTTACCCTTCCAGTGTACTGATGTTCTCCCCCTCCAGCCATGAGCTTCTTTGTGACATATAAATTTAACTCCATTTGTTTCTTTTCCCATTTCTATTAGTATTATCCTCTTCTTTTTAGCTCTGGTTGTATATATACGTATATATATATATATATATATACGTATATGTATTTATGCATGCATATATCTATATACCTATTTATGTCTTGTCCTTTCATCCTATACAGTTTGTCACTCTTCCTTCTAAGTGTAATTCTTCTAGCTGCCCAGGTGATAACAATAGTTTTTAAGAGTTACAAATGACCTCTTTTCTTATAAGGATACATAACATTTTAACTTATTGAGTCTTTTAAAAAAAGTTTTGTTTTGTTTTGTTTTGTTTGTCCTTTTTCAATTTTTAAAATTACCTTTTGATGATTTTCTTGAGTTCTGGGCTTGGGCATCAAATTTTCTGTTCAGGTCTGGTCTTTTCTTTGCAAATTCTTGGAATTCTTCTATTTTGTTGAATGACCATACTTTCCCCTGTAAGAATATAGTCAGTTTTGCTGAGTAGTTGATTCTTGGTTGTAGACCTAGTTCCCTTGCTTTCCAGAATATCATATTCCATGCCTTTCTGTCCTTCATTGTGGATGCAGCTGGATCCTGTGTTATCCTCACTGTGGTTCCATGGTATCTGAATGACTTCTTCTTGGCAGCTTGTAATATCTTTTCATTGGTCTGATAGTTCTTGAATTTGGCTATAACATTCCTAGGTGTTGTCAGTTGGGGATTAAGTACAGGAGGTGATCTGTGGATTCTTTCAATTTCCACTTTTCCCTCTTGTTCTAGAATATCGGGGAAGTTTTCTTGAATCATTTCCTGCAGTGTTGTGTCCAGGCTTTTTCTTTTGTCATGGTCTTCTGGTAGACCAATGATTCTTACATTGTTTCTCCTTGAACAATTTTCTAAATCCTCTGTTTTATGAATGAGATGCTTCATATTTTCCTCAATTTTTTCATTCTTTTAGGGTTTTTTTTTAATAGTGTCCTGCTGCCTTGTGAGGTCACTTAATTCTAGTTGTTGTATTCTGGTTCTTAAAGACTGGATTTCATCTCTGGCTTTTTGGTCATGCTTCTCTTTCTGGTCTGATTTTCTTTGGAGGGGTTCTTTCGTCGTCTTTATCTCATCTTTCATGTCATTTGCCTTATTTTCAAGCTGATTGATTTTGGCTTCAAGACACTATTTTCTCGTTTTAGTTCAAGTGCCTCTGTTTCCAGATGACTTATCTTAGTTTTTATGTTCTTTTTCCAATTGTCTTTACCCTCTCTTAATTGTGTTTTGAATTGCATTTTGAATCCTTCCAAAGCCTGTATCCAATTCGCTGGGGTTTCTGATTTATCATTTGCTGATCCTCCCCCTGTGAATCTTAAAAACTACTCAGACTGTACTTTAGAATATTTTATTTAGCTATTTCCTTATTGTAACAATGGAGATACGTGGTCTAACAAGAATCAGGAATGTCTTGGGAACTTTACATTACTCCACCCATGCTTAGATATACTTTAGGGGAAGATAAAGTTGTAAACTCCTGATTGAACAATGAAGGTACTTAACTCATACCTTATTGTGAAGCTAGAACTTAAACTAAGTATATTTTTAGATCTAATACAAAAAGTGCTAAGTATCTATAAGTGTTAAATTAGTCACAAAAAGGTCAAGTAACAGTACAAAAGGCAAACTTAACAAAGAAGTGTGAAGTACTCAGAAGATATAATCTAACCAGAGAAGGTGAGAATTAAAGAGTGGTGAGAACTAAGAATGGGCAGTCCTGGAAAAAAGCATCTTCTGTGATTGGTAGATGTGAAAATTTAGGGGAGGTGACATAAGAGAAAATTTATTTAAAAGGAGGGATAAAAAGTCAGTTTAGGCAATTCAGTTCAGAGTGGAATTGGATTCTGAACTCTGTTCAGGAGATTGAGTTCAGTGGAGGACTGGAACCCAGCTTGGAGATGGTCTCGTGGTGAGTGATAAGACTGACTACCTTACCCTTAGGCTCAGGGAGGCCACTTTGGCCAAAGCCTTTAACTACTGCCTGGATCAGCCTGAGCCAGAGCAGTTTAAATTCTCTCTCTCTCTCTCTATTTCTCTCTCTCTCTCTCTCTCTCTCTCTCTCTCTCTCTCTCTCTCTCTCTCTCTCCCCTTAATTCCTTCTCTCTATATTAATTAAAATCTCCATAATTCCCAGCTGACTTGGGTATTTTATTATTTAGGAAATTTCCCTGGTGGTCAATCATTTAGATTTAAGTCAAAACACTAAAAGTATCCTTACACCCCTCTGTTCCATCCTCTGTATAGAAGCTGTGTATTGTAATCTCTTTCTTCTTTTTCTGTTGTTTGTTCATATTCACCCCTTCTTTGCTCACCATATTTGTCTGCTTTTTCTCCTCTCATTTTTTTGGTTTTGGGGGGCTTCTGTCAGTCTCCCCTCTTGAACCTTTGATAGAAGATCTCTTGGTGCAGTCTGTGGGGGAGGGTTGTTGGGGTTTGAGCTTCCCTGTCCTCTGGAGGCTTTTGATTGTATTAAAGTCCAGCAGTCAATGAGGGAGGGGTGTGGAGCCTGGGCTTCCCTGAGTTCTGAAGACTTTTGATGGGATTAAGTTCAGCTTGGTTGGGCTAGGTTTGCTCTGAGGCCAAAACCTCCTGGAAGGCTGGAGCAAATATCGAAGATCTCTACAACTCTGCCCAGGCTGCCAGGTCTATGCTCCCTTTCCAGCTCCTTCCCCCCCATCTGTGTTTGATGCTCTGAGCTTGACACAGCCCTGCCCACAAGGTACACCCTCCAGACCAGCACCTTTGCCCACCCAGAGGTTCCCACTGCCACTGGAGGCTCAGCGCTATAGGTGGGTGGGTGGAGGGGTCCTGGGACCTTCCTTCTGCCTTCCCCTTAAACACAAGTGTTCTCAGATTCCGGCTTTGGGGGGTAGGGGGCATACCTTTTGAATTGAGCCCAGCAGGAGGTTTCCTTGGCTCTGTCTTGTCAGTAGGTTTGATTTTCAGTGCCCTAGGAGCATTCAGTTTGTGATCTGTAAGAAGGTTATTCAGAGGTCTGAACTTCTGCTCCTTCTAGGCCGCCATCTTGACTCTGCCTCCTAGCAGTGGTTTTTAATGTTAGATTGGTATAGTTGATGAAGTGCTTCCCAACTTCATCATAAAAAAGAAATTAGAAAGCAAAGTCTTAGTGAATAACTACAGTTTAATAGTGTAACAGTTTATGAGGAGGGGAGATAAAAGGTATAAGCTAAAAACTACATACTTCTACCTGAACTCCATCCTTTTATGGTTCCTAGGTAGATGCATGACCAAGTAGAGGATCAAGGAAGAAACATTTCCTTCACTTATTGAAGGCAAAGTGATAAATCAGAGGTATAGGAGACTACAGGTATATATAGACTACAGGTATAGTATTTTTAGACATGGCCAATGTGCATATTTGTTTTTATTGGCTATGCTCATTGATTACAAGGGATGATTGTTAAATTTTTTTGGTGGGTTAAGTATTCCAGGAGAGAAAAAGATGAATGGAAGGAAGGAAGGAAGAATCCAGAAGGAAATGTAAACAAATGGGATAACTTTGAAACTGATAGTCTGAATTTAAAAATCTATACATAATGATTATTGGTAATCTATTCTTTTCATATGGAAATGCTTTTGTTTATTAATGTTTTCAAGCTCCAGATAGCAAAGAAAAAAAATTTAAACCCTTACCATCTGTCTTGGAATCAATACTGTAAAGGCTAGGCAATGGGGGTCAACTGACTTGCTCAGGGTCACACAGCTGGGAATTGTCTGAGGCCAGATTTGAACCCTGGACCTCCCATCTCTGGGCCTGATTCTCAATCCACTGAGCTACCCAGTTGCCCTCAAAGAAAAAAAAATTTTAAAGAATATTCAAAGCATTTTCTGGGTAGGAGTGGGAATGGGGTGTGACACCCACAAACCAATGCAAACCCTAAAGATCATTGCAAATCAACTGCCTACTTTTCCTCTAGGTCTTGGTCTTTCATTTCTCACTAACTTTGGAAGAGGTGCTACATGCACAACACAAATGCAAAAAGAGACTTCTGGTCAAGATGGCGGCATAGAAACAGCGAAAGTTCAGACCTCAGAAACCCTTCCTTACCGATCGCAAACAGAGTGCTCCTAGGACACCAAAAATCAAGCTGAACAATAGGATAGACCTGGGGAAACCTCCCCCTGTACCTGGATCAAAAGGTACCACACCCCAAAAGCCAGAACCCTAGATCACTTGGATCTAAGGGGTAGGCAGAAGGAAGGTCCCAGGACCCATCCCTCCCAACCCAGAGTGCTGAGCCCACGGCAGCAGCGGGAACCTTAGGGCTCTGAGGACTCACCTTGAAAGCAACCTGAGCCAGTCTCCGGGACACCCAACACAGACAGTAGGGAAACATAGAGAGAACTGGGAATCCTGTAGCCCCCTGGCTGGGTCCTTCCATCTGAGTCTCAAGGGAGGTCCCAGCTTTAGGGCACCAGCTGAACCCAATTCCATCAGGAGCCCTCAGAGCTACTGAAAGGACAGAAAACTCAGGGCTGGCAAAGGGGTTACTCCAAAGAGCTTACCTTGAAAGTATCTAGGGCCAGTCTCTGGGCATTCAACACAGACTGTGAAGGAGGAGGTTGTTTTTTTTTATTCCTTTTTTTGGCTCGGGGATCATTCAGCCCACACCACCCGAACCTAATCCCATCAGGAGCCCTCAGAGCTTCTGAAAGAACAAAAACCTCAGGGCCAGTGAAGGGCTTACCTTGAAAACAATCAGGGCCAGTCTCCAGGCATTCAACACAGATTGTGGAGGAGGAGGTTTTTTGCTTCAGGGATCATTCGGCCCAAACCAGATGAACCTAATCCCATCAGGAGCCCTCAGAGCCCAGGCAAGCCATGACCCCTCCCCCCTTAGAGAGCAGGGTCTGCTGAAAAAACAAAAACCTAGAGGCGAAATCAAGATGGCAGCCTAGAAGGAGCATAGACCTGCCAGCCTGGCCAGAGCTTTGGAGATCCTCCATATCTGCTCCAGCCGTCCAGGAAGTTTAAAACTCAGAGTAAACCCAGCCCAACTAAGCTGAACTCAATCCCATCGAAAGCCTCCAGAACACAGGGAAGCCCAGCCTCCCCATCCATCCTCATTGACTGCTGGACTTTAAGCCAATCAAAAACCTCCAGAGGACAGGAAAGCTCAAATCCCCAACAACCCTCCCCCAGAGATTACACCAAGAGATCTTCTGTTAAAGCTCCAAGAGGGGAGACCGATAGAAGTCCCCAAAAAACAAAAAAAGGAGAGGAACAAGAGCACAGACAAATATGAGGAGTAAAGAAGGGGTGAATTTGAACAAACAACAGAAACAGAAGAAAGAAACTACAATAGACAGCTACTACTCAGCAAATGGAACAGAGGGGGAGAGATCAGCAAACGATAAACCAGAAATCCCAGCGAATTGGATACAGGCTGTGGAAGAACTCAAAACACAACTAAGAGAGGCTGAAGACAATTGGGAAAAGAACTTAAAAATTAAGATAAGTCATCTGGAAACAGAGACACTTGAACTAAAACAAGAAAATAGTGACCTGAAAGCCAAAATCATCCAGCTGGAAAATGAGGCAAAGGAGATGAAAGATGAGGTAAAGAGGATGAAAGACAATCTTCAAAGAAAATCAGACCAGAAGGAAACAGATGACCAAAAAGCCAGAGATGAAATCCAATTTTAAGAACCAGAGTAGAACAGTTAGAATCAAGTGACCTCACAGGGCAGCAGGACACTATAAAACAAAACAAAAAGAATGAAAAAATTGAGGAAAATGTGAAGCATCTCATTCACAAAACAGACGATTTAGAAAATCGTTCAAGAAGAGACAATTTAAGAATAATTGAACTACCAGAAGACCATGACAAAAGAAAAATCCTGGACATAATACTAGAGGAAATTATCTAGGAAAACTGTCCCAAGATCCTAGAACAAGAGGGGAAAGTGGAGATTGAAAGAATCCACAGATCACCCCCTGTATTTAATCCCCAACTGACAACACCAAGAAATGTTATAGCCAAATTCAAAAACAATCAGATGAAAGAACAGACACGACAAGCTGCCAAGAAGAAGCCATTCAGATGCCATGGAAACACGGTGAGATTAACACAGGATCTGTCTGCATCCACACTGAAGGACCGAAAGGCATGGAATACAATATTCCGGAAAGCAAGGGAACTAGGTCTACAACCAAGAATAAAATACCCATCAAAACTGACTATATTCTTACAGGGGAATGTATGGTCATTTAACACAACAGAAGAGTTCCAAGCATTCATAAATAAAAGACCATACCTGAACAGAAAATTTGAAGTCCAACCACAGAACTCAAGAGAATCATCAAAAGGTAATTTAAAAAGAGGGGAAAATAACAACTACAACAACAACAACAAATTTTTAAGAGACTCAATAAGTTAAAATTATATGTATCCCTATAAGAAAAGAGGTCATTGGCAACTCTTAAAAACTTTTGCTATCACCTGAGCAGCTAGAAGAACTACACTCAGAGGGAACTGTATAGGATGAAAGGACAAGACATAAATAGGTATATAGATATATGCATGCATAAATACATATATATGTGTATGTGTATATATATACATGACTAAAGCTAAAAAAGAAAAGAGGTTATGACTAAAAGAAATGGGAAAAGAAACAAATGGGGGTAAATTTATATGTCACAAAGAAACTCATGGTGGGAGGGGGGAGAACATCGATACACTGGAAGGGTACAGAGGTTGGAGATAGCAAATACTCAACTCTTACGTACCTTGAAACTGACCCAAAGAGGGAAGAACAATCCAATCCATTGGGGAAGAGAATAGATTTGTACCCTATAGGGGAGTAGAAGGGTAAAAAACAGACTTGTGGGGAGGGAAGCAGTATAAGGGAGGGAGAGGGTGGGAGGGGGCATTTTAAAAAGACTACAGGGGAAAATAATGGAGGGAATAAGAAGGAAGGGTGGTAGAAAGGGAAGTACAAGGGGGACTGATTTAAAGTAAATCACTGGACTAAAAGGTAGAGCTGAAGAAGAAAGGTTAAAATTAGGGAAGGATATCAAAATGCCAGGGAGTCCACAAGTGACAGTCATAACTTTGAACGTGAATGGGATGAACTCACCCATAAAACATAGACGAATAGCAGAATGGATTAGAATCCAAAACCCTACCATATGTTGTCTTCAAGAAACACACATGAGGTGGGTAGACACCCACAAGGTCAGAATTAAAGGATGGAGTAAGACCTTCTGGGCCTCAACTGACAGAAAGAAGGCAGGAGTGGCAATCATGATATCTGATAAAGCCAAAGCAAAAATAGACCTGATCAAAAGAGATAGGGAAGGTAATTATATTTTGTTAAAAGGGACTTTAGATAATGAGGAAATATCACTAATCAACATATATGCACCAAATAATATAGCACCCAGATTTCTAATGGAGAAACTAGGAGAATTAAAAGAAGAAATAGACAGTAAAACCATATTAGTGGGAGACTTGAACCAACCATTATCAAATTTAGATAAATCAAATCAAAAAAGAAATAAGAAAGAGGTAAAAGAAGTAAATGAAATCTTAGAAAAATTAGAATTAATAAACATATGGAGAAAAATAAATAGGGATAAAAAGGAATACACCTTCTTCTCAGCACCACACGGCACATTCACAAAAATTGACCAAACATTAGGTCACAGAAACATGGCACACAAATGCAGAAAAGCAGAAATAATAAATGCAGCCTTTTCAGACCACAAGGCAATAAAAATAATGATCAGTAATGGTACATGGAAAACCAAATCAAAATCTAATTGGAAATTAAACAATATGATACTCCAAAATTGTTTAGTTAGAGAAGAAATCATAGAAACAATTAATAATTTCGAGGAAAATGATAATGGTGAGACATCCTTTCAAACCTTTTGGGATGCAGCCAAAGCGGTAATCAGAGGTAAATTCATATCCCTGAGTGCATATATTAACAAACTAGGGAGAGCAGAGATCAATCAATTGGAAATGCAAATAAAAAAACTCGAAAGCGACCAAATTAAAACCCCCCAGCAGAAAACCAAACTAGAAATCCTAAAAATTAAGGGAGAAATTAATAAAATCGAAAGTGATAGAACTATTGATTTAATAAATAAGACAAGAAGCTGGTACTTTGAAAAAACAAACAAAATAGACAAAGTACTGGTCAATCTCATTAAAAAAAGGAAGGAAGGAAAGCAAATTAACAGCATCAAAGATGAAAAGGGGGACATCACCTCTGATGAAGAGGAAATTAAGGCAATCATTAAAAATTACTTTGCCCAATTATATGGCAATAAATACACCAATTTAGGTGATATGGATGAATATATACAAAAATACAAACTGCCTAGACTAACAGAAGAAGAAATAGAATTCTTAAATAATCCCATATCAGAAAATGAAATCCAACAAGCCATCAAAGAACTTCCTAAGAAAAAATCCCCAGGGCCTGATGGATTCACCAGTGAATTCTATCAAACATTCAAAGAACAACTAATCCCAATACTATATAAACTATTTGACATAATAAACAAAGAGGGAGTTCTACCAAACTCCTTTTATGACACAAACATGGTACTGATTCCAAAACCAGGCAGGTCAAAAACAGAGAAAGAAAACTATAGACCAATCTCCCTAATGAATATAGATGCAAAAATCTTAAATAGGATACTAGCAAAAAGACTCTAGCAAGTGATCAGAAGGGTCATCCACCATGATCAAGTAGGATTTATACCCGGGATGCAGGGCTGGTTCAATATTAGGAAAACCATCCACATAATTGACCACATCAACAAGCAAACCAACAAGAACCACACAATTATCTCAATTGACGCAGAAAAAGCCTTTGATAAAATACAACACCTATTCCTATTAAAAACACTAGAAAGCATAGGAATAGAAGGGTCGTTCCTAAAAATAATAAACAGTATATATCTAAAACCATCAGCTAATATCATCTGCAATGGGGATAAATGAGAAGGCTTCCCAATAAGATCAGGAGTGAAACAAGGATTCCCATTATCACCTCTACTATTTGACATTGTACTAGAAACACTAGCAGTAGCAATTAGAGAAGAAAAAGAAATTGAAGGCATCAAAATAGGCAAGGAGGAGACCAAGTTATCACTCTTTGCAGATGACATGATGGTCTACTTAAAGAATCCTAGAGATTCAACCAAAAAGCTAATTGAAATAATCAACAACTTTAGCAAAGTTGCAGGATACAAAATAAACCCACATAAGTCATCAGCATTTCTATATAACTCCAACACAGCTCAGCAGCAAAAACTAGAAAGAGAAATCCCATTCAAAATCACCTTAGACAAAATAAAATACCTAGGAATCTATTTCCCAAGACAAACACAGAAACTATATGAACACAACTACAAAACACTCGCCACACAGCTAAAACTAGACTTGAGCAATTGGAAAAACATTAATTGCTCATGGATAGGATGAGCCAATATAATAAAAATGACCATCCTACCCAAACTTATTTATCTATTTAGTGCCATACCCATGGAACTCCCCAAAAATTTCTTTACTGATTTAGAAAAAAACATAACAAAGTTCATTTGGAATAACAAAAGATCAATGATATCCAGGGAAATAATGAAAAAAAAACACAAATGAGGGGGGCCTTGCAGTCCCAGACCTCAAACTATATTACAAAGCAGCAGTCATCAAAACAATTTGGTACTTGCTAAGAGACAGAAAGGAGGATCAGTGGAATAGACTGGGGGCAAGCGACCTCAGCAAGACAGTATACGATAAACCCAAAGATCCCAGGTTTTGGGACAAAAATCCACTATTCGATAAAAACTGCTGGGAAAATTGGAAAACAGTGTGGGAGAGATTAGGAATTGATCAACACCTCACACCCTACACCAAGATAAATTCAAAATGGGTGAATGACTTAAACATAAAGAAGGAAACCATAAGTAAATTGGGTAATCACAGAATAATATACATGTCAGAGCTTTGGGAGGGGAAAGACTTTAAAACCAAGCAAGACATAGAAAGAACCACAAAATGTAAAATAAATAATTTGGAATACATCAAATTAAAAAGCTTTTGTACAAACAAAACCAATGTAACTAAAATCAGAAGGAAAACAACAAATTGGGAAAAAATCTTCATAAAAACCTCTGACAAAGGTTTAATTACTCAAATTTATAAAAAGCTAAATCAATTGTACAAAAAACCAAGCCATTCTCCAATTGATAAATGGGCAAGGGACATGGATAGGCAGTTTTCAGATAAAGAAATCAAAACTATTAATAAGCACATGAAGAAGTGTTCTAATTCTCTTATAATCAGAGAGATGCAAATCAAAACAACTCTGAGGTATCACCTCACACCAAGCAGACTGGCTAGCATGATAGCAAAGGAAAGTAATGAATGCTGGAGGGGATGTGGCAAAGTAGGGACATTAATTCATTGCTGGTGGAGTTGTGAACTGATCCAACCATTCTGGAGGGCAATTTGGAACTATGCCCAAAGGACGATAAAAGAATGTCTACCCTTTGATCCAGCCATAGCATTGCTGGGTCTTTACCCCAAAGAGATAATGGACAAAAAGACTTGTACAAAAATATTCATAGCTGCGCTCTTTGTGGTGGCCAAAAACTGGAAAACGAGGGGATGCCCATCAATTGGGGAATGGCTGTGCAAATTGTGGTATATGTTGGTGATGGAATACTATTGTGCTCAAAGGAATAATAAAGTGAAGGAGTTCCATGGAGACTGGAACAACCTCCAGGAAGTGATGCAGAGGGAGAGGAGCAGAACCAAGAGAACATTGTACACAGAGACTAATATACTGTGGTATAATCGAACGTAATGGACTTCTCCATTAGTGGCAGTGTAATGTCCCTGAACAATCTGCAGGGATCTAGGAGAAAAAACACTATCCATAAGGAGAGGACAAACTGTGGGAGTAGAAACACCGAGGAAAAGCAACTGCCTTAATACAGTGGTTGAGGGGACATGACAGAGGAGAGACTCTAAACGAACACTCTAATGCAAATATTAACAACATGGCAATGGGTTCGAATCAAGAACACATGTGATACCCAGTGGAATCACGCATCGGCTACGGGGGGTAGGGGGAAGGAAAAGAAAATGATCTTTGTCTTTAATGAATAATGAATGGAAATGATCAAATAAAATATTATAAAATTTAAAAAAATGAGGCATACCAAATAGAAAAAAAATGCAAAAAGAAGATAACTACCTGATCCATTAGTTATCTAGTATACCATCAAAATATACCCTCAAATATCATCTATTACAACAACAAGCCAAGATTATCATGTGGAAGGCCTTCCCATTCCTTGCATGCTTTATTGCCACACAATGCAACTCCTTTTCAGATAATGACAATAGAATCCTTTCTTGGAAATAGAAAGTATGCACCAGTCATCTCCTGAAAGAAAATGAAAACACCACATATAGAAAAATATTTATAGCAGCATTTTTGTGATAGTTAAAAATTGGAAACAAAAGTATATACCCATCTATTAAGGAATAACTAAGCAAATTTTAATATATGAATGTAATGTTTTGTACTGAAATAATGTATGTGATGAATTCAGAAATGCATGGGAAGGCAACGAATAGTAACACACTAAAAAAAAAAGTCCCCAAACAAAAGTAAATGCAGTAAAATTATAAAATTCAAGAAGGACTCAAGTGAAGACATGTGAAAAAACATCCCCACCCTACTCCTGATGGAGGTGAGAAATGCACAGGTATTACACACAGCTCAAGTTTGGGGACTTTTTCAATGTATTAATCTGTCATACTGATTTCCTGCCTCACCCCCATCTAAAAAATACTATTTGTTATATTGGATGGCTCTCTGGAAAGGGATAGAGATGGGAGATTTGTGATAACTATAAAGATGTAAGAAACAAAAGCTATTAAAAGAAACTTATTTTTCAAAATTTAAAAATACTTATATTTTTAACACAGCTGAGGCTCTATGGCTCTATGAGGCTCTAACCTGTATGAGCTTCCATAGCTGAGGGAAAATCTAATCTAATTTTACAGATGAGGAAACTGAAGGCAAGGTTAAACGATTTGTCTATGATCATAGAAGCTTCAAGTGTCCAAGGTAAGATTTGAAGCCACTCCCTCTCATTTCAGAGCTAATTCTCTTCTCCTGCAACAGGCTGCTTTCTCAATTTTATAATCTATAATCTAGTTCTCTAATACATAGTTACATTTTAATACTATTTATGTTATTAATACTTAAATAAGAAAATACAACATATATTTCAATATCATTCTAATTCTTATACTTTTATAGGCATGTATCCCATGTAAATATAGAGTTCCATTTTGGTGTTGTTCACTTGTTTTTCAGTCATGACTGACTCTGTGACACTATTTCAGGTTTCCTTGGCAGAGATACTGGAGCAATTTCCCATTTTCTTCTCCAGTTCAATTTATAGTTGTAGAAACTGAGGCAAACAAGTTTAAATGACTTGGCCAGGGTCACATAATGAAGGAATTGAGTAGGTTAGAACAGCAACTATTTAATGAGTAAGTCATACTGACTCCATCTTGTGACTTAATTCTGGAGCCAGATTCAGTTCTCTTTCAATTCAATTTTGAGTTTAGTCCAACTTCTGCCTTGTGAGAAAACTTTATTCAGTTGTAGGAATTAGGAGAAAACCCTATTTTATTGTTTCAACCTAGCCCTACATGGCTAGAAAACTGGACTACCCCTTCTCCCTCCCAATTTACAAAGTCTCTTAGCTTTCCTTCAATTAGAAAGTAGATTCCCTAATGTTGTATTGTTTCCTTTTAATTAATTGGCCTTATTTTATTAATTGTATTTAGTGTATACAAGTCTGTCTCCCCCTGTATTCAATGGCAGCACCCCAAAATTCCCAGACTTGACAATCTGGGTCATACTCAAAAGGAATTTTTTTCCATTCCCATATTCCAAATACCAAAACAAGAGAGAGAGAAAAGCCACAACTTAGTATAGCTTTAGGCTAATCAGTTTTATTCCTTTTGCAATCTTTTCAAATTATAGTCTTTGGTTTGATTGTTTAGTTGTGTCCAACTGTCCATGATTCCATTTGAGGTTTTCTTGGCAGAAACTGGAGCATTTTGCTATTTCCTTCTCCAGCTCATTTTATAGATAAGGAAATTGAGGCAATAAGGGTTAAGTGACTTGCCTAGGGTCATGCAGCCAGTAAATGTCTGAGGCTGGATTTTAACTCAGGAAGATGAATCTTCCTTACTCTTAGTCAAGTGCTTTATTTATATTGCCATGGATTACTACTATATAAAAACCAGTGATGGCTTGTCTAAAATAGCTAAGAAATTTGTTTCAGCTTCAAGTAGATAAAAGGCAGAATGCCTGAATACAAGAGGATGTGTTTTAAATTCCTGCTTCCTATATAAGGACTCACTTTTGTATGGCTAATGGGACCATTCAGCAAGTAAATCTGTAGCGCTCTCACTTTTCAAACAAGTAGATTATTATACCAGAGAAACAGTTAGAAGAATATCGATAAAATATAATGAAGAAAGAGACTAGGAATCTGAAGGACCTCTATCAAATCCTGACTCTAGTACTGGTTGGATAATCTTTAGTCAATCAGTTAAGTCATTTTAGACATCAGTTTTCTCATTTATAAAACAAGAATAATATTTGCAGCATTCAAATGTACTGTCATATAGCTAAAACTGAAAATTTCAAAGTAAAACAAAAGAAATAAGAGGAAGATCATAGGCGCAATGCCAAAACAGTATTAATCCAGTAAATTGTATTTACTGGTCTGAAAAGCTGTGGGGAAATCCGTTTTCTCAGTGAAATTCCATATCACCCACCAGGTGGCACTGGCAAGCAAAGCTGAGCCTTCCATCATTCCCTGAGCTAGGTGACTTGTCTGACACACTTTCCTAGTTCAAAGGAGGTGTGGCTTTCCTTTCATCATCAGGACAACCAGGCTGCCCCTACTGTTTTTGTTTCCATTTTTTAATTCATTCAAATTTAATTAGGATTGCATTGGTCTAATATATTCTAAGTATTATACAGGTCTTCTCACTTTTCCCTAATAGTTCTAAATTGGCTTTAAGAACTCCAAGTCATCCAGTAATACCACTCCTGGGTCTATATCCCAAAGAGATTTTTTAAAATGGGAAAGGACCTATTTGTACAAGAATATTCATAGCTGCACTTTTTGTGGTGGCAAAAAATTGGAAATTGAGGAAATGTCCATCAATTGGGGAATGGCTAAACAAATTGTGGTATATTATAGTGATGGAATACCACTGTGCTATAAGGAATGATGAACAGAATGATCTCAAAAAGAGCTAGAAAGATTTACATGAACTGATGCACAGTGAAATAAGCAGAACCAGAAGAACATTATACATAGTAACAGCAATATTATGGAATAATCAACTGTGATAGACTTAGTTACTAACAGCAATACAATAATCCAGGACAATTCTGAGGGACCTATGACAAAGGATGCAGATGAAAGTGTATAATTTATCACTTGTTTATTTGGGTATATGTTTGGAGATCTTGGTTTTATAAGAATATTTATTTATTATAAAATCAATAATATGGAAATGCATTTTGTATGATAATACATGTATAGCCCAGATTGAATCACTTGTCTGTTCTGGGAGAAGGAAAGGAAGAGAGGGAGGGAGACAATATGGATCCTATGACTGTGAAAAACTTTATTTACTAAAATTAAAAAAAAATTTTTTTTAAAGAACTTAGATCAGCTCAGATCAGCTTCCATTGACCAGATTGTTTCCTGGGGAATTGTCTGAATGGGAGACCATCTTTCTCTAGAATTGAGAATTTCCTTGCTCTTTTTCTTTCTTTAATTTATACCCAAATCTGAATAACCTGAATAATAAATAAACTAAAGCAAGCAATATATATGTTGGACAACATCTTTATTGCAGGTTTTAGAAATCAAAATAGAATTTAAGGGAGTAATGGAAAGTAGAATTGAAGAAATTAAGTAGCAACAGGGAGGCTTGATTTCCCCAGAAATGGAAAAAGCAGATATAGGAAGGAGCAGGAAGAGAAGAGCATTCACCATCATCCTCTTCCATGCTTGCTTGAGTGAGCAATGAATTGGTTAATCACACTTCTTGGTCCCACAAGACAATCAAAAATTCCAAATGTTAATTTTTTAAAAGCTCTTACTTTCTATCTTAGAATCTATACTTAGTATCACTTCCAAGACAGAAGAACGGTAAGGGCTAGGCAATTGAGGTTACTCAGGGTCACATAGAGCTAGGGAGTGTCTAAGAGCAAATTTGAATCCAGGACCTCCATTCTCCCGACCTGATTGAGCCACCTAGAAGCCCATCTCAATGCTGATCTAATATTCTTCTCTAACCAAGAGTACGCAAAAGCAACACTATCTTTTTATTTGCTTGTCTTTCTGTAAGTCCCATTTCCAAAGTTTGGAGGAGGGATTTGAGAATCTGAATACTGTCTGAGTATCTGGTCAAATCCCTCCCGGCATATTTATATCATTTTGGGGGCATGCCTAAATTGGGATTATATTCCATTATATGGCCACAAAAACTTGCATTTCCTTAGAAAATCAGCCATATTTTACTTGACAAAAATGTATCGCAAGCATCAAATTTAAAAAAGATCAATAATAATTATACCAGTTCCAGGAAATAATCTCAAGGTTCCATTCACAGCAAATATATATTAATAGTACATGATGGTTGTTTTTATTTTTTATTTATTTATTTGGGGGTGGGTGGGGCTTAAGAAAGACCTCAGTTTTTATTTATTTTTTTCCATTTGAATTAGTTTATTTAGTCAATTTAGAACATTATTCCTTGATTACAATAATCACATTATTTCCCTCCCTTCCCTCCACCCACTGTTCGAGCAGCAATCGGGCAATTTCATTGGGTATTACTTGTGTCTTTGATCAGAACCTATTTCCATGTTGTTGTTTGCACTAGGATGTTCATTTTAGAGTCTATGTCCTCAACCACATCCCTTCGACCCATGTATTCAAGCAGTTGTTTTTCTTTGGCGTTTTTACTCCCAGTGTTTCCTCTGGATGTGGATAGTGGTTTTTCTCGTAGATTCCTCCAAGTTGTTCAGAATCACTGCATTGCCACTAATGGAGAAGTCCATTCCATTCGATTGTACCACACAGTGTTTCAGTCTCTGTGTACAATATTCTCCTGGTTCTGCTCCTCTCACTCTGCATCACTTCCTGGAGGTTGTTCCAGTCTCCATGGAACTCCTCCACTTTATTATTCCTTTGAGCGCAATAGTATTCCATCACCAACACATACCACAATTTGTTCAGCCATTCCCCAATTGAAGGGCATCCCCTCATTTTCCAATTTTTGACCACCACAAAGAGCGCAGCTATGAATATTCTCGTAAAAGTTTTTTTACTTATTATCTCTTTGGGGTACAAACCCAGCAGTGCTATGGCTGGATCAAAGGGCAGACAGTCTTTTAGCACCCTTTGGGCATAGTTCCAAATTGCCCTCCAGAATGGTTGGATCAATTCACAACTCCACCAGCAATGCATTAATGGCCCGACTTTGCCATATCTCCCCCAACCCCTCCAGCATTCATTACTTTTCTTTGCTGTCATGTTAGCCAATCTGCTAGGTGTGAGGTGATACCTCAGAGTTGTTTTGATTTGCATTTCTCTGATTACAAGATATTTAGAACATTTTTTTATGTGCTTATTAATAGTTTTGATTTCTTTAACTGAAAATTGCCTATTCATGTCCCTTGCCCATTTATCAATTGGAGAATGGCTTGATTTTTTGTACAATTGATTTAGCTCTTTATAAATTTGAATAATTAGACCTTTGTCAGAGGTTTTTGTAATGAAGATTGTTTCCCAATGTTGCTACCCTTCTAATTTTGGATGCATTAGTTTTGTTTGTAAAAACCTTTTTAATTTGATGTAGTCAAAATTATTGATTTTACATTTTGTGATTTTTTTTTCTAGCTTTTGCTTGGTTTTAAAGTTTTTCCTTTCCCAAAGATCTGACATGTATACTATTCTGTGTTCGCCTAATTTGCTTATAGTTTCCTTCTTTATAGTAAAATCATTTACCCTTTCTGAGTTTATCTTGGGGTGTCTGATGTTCATCCAAACCTAATCTCTCCCACACTGTCTTCCAATTTTACCAGCAGTTTTTATCAAATAGTGGGTTTTGGTCCCCAAAACCGGGATCTTTGGGCTTATCATAGACTGTCTTGCTGAGGTCATTTACCCCAAGTCTATTCCACTGATCCTCCTTTCTGTCTCTTAGCCAGTACCAAATTATTTTGATGACCACTGCTTCATAGTCTAGTTTGAGATCTGGGACTGCAAGTTCTCCTTCCTTTGCATTTTTTTTCATGATTTCCCTGGATATCGTTGATCTTTTTTTCTTCCAAATGAACATTGTTATGTTTTTTTCTAATTCAGTAAAAAAGGTTTTTGGAAGTTCAATGGGTAGGGCACTAAATAAGTAAAATAATTTGGGTGGGATTGTCATTTTTATTATGTTAGCTTGTCCCACCCATGAGCAATCAATGTTTTTCCAATTGTTTAGATCTAGTTTTAATTGTGTGGGGAGTGTTTTGTAGTTGCGGTTCATAGAGTTTCTGTGTTTGTCTCTGCAGATAGATTCCTAAGTATTTTATGTTGTCTAGGGTGATTTTAAATGGAATTAATCTTCCTAATTCTTGCTGCTGAGATGTATTGGAGATATATAAAAATGCTGATGAATTATGTGGGTTGATTTTGTATCCTGCTACTTTGCTAAAGTTGATTATTTCCACTGGCTTTTTGGTTGAATCTCTAGGATTCTTTAAGTAGACCATCATGTCATCTGCAAAGAGTGATAGCTTGGTCTCCTCATTGCCAATTTTAATACCTTCAATTTCTTTTTCTTCTCTAATTGACACTTCTAGTGTTTCTAGTACAATTTTAAATAATAGAGGTGATAATGGGCATCCTTATTTTACTCCTGATATTATTGGGAATACATCTAGTTTATCCCCATTGCAGATGATGTTTGCTTATTGTTTTATACATATATATATATTATTTATTATATTATATATTATATTATATATAAAATATAATTATTTTTAGGAAAAACCCTTCTATTCCTATACTTTCTAGTGTTTTCAATAGGAATGGGTGTTGTATTTTTATCAAAGGCTTTTTCTGCATCTATTGAGATAATCATTTGTTTTTATCGGTTTGCTTGTTAATATGGTCAATTATGTGGATGGTTTTCCTAATATTGAACCATCCTTGCATTCCCAGTATGAATCCTACCTGGTCATAGTGAATGACCCTTCTGATCACTTGCTGGAGTCTTTTTGCTAGTATCCTAATTAAGATTTTTGCATCTATATTCACTAAGGGGATTGATCTATAGTTTTCTTTCTCTGTTTTTGGCCTGCCTGGCTTTGGGATCAGTACCATGTTTGTGTCATAAAATGAATTTGGTAGAACCCCTTCTTGGCTTATTCTGTCAATTAGTTTGTATAATATGGGGATTAATTGTTCTTTGAATGTTTGAAAGAATTCATTTGTGAATCCATTTGGACTATATATTTTTTTCATACTAACATTTGGAAAGTATTATACAATACTGCCCTTTGGATTTTTGGAATAATACTTAGATAGGATTGTTATATAACATTAGGAAGTTACATATTCTTTGAGCTTCTGGAAGACATAGAGGTCTTCGGCTTAATCATATTCAAAGATATATACTCTAGTTCCTCAAAGAATTAATTTGAGCTTGGCAAATGGTACAGCACATTGGGAAACTGGAAAAATGATCAGAAAGCTTAATTTGAAAATAGCAAAGTTCAAGGACTAGGAATATTTGGAATGTAATCCAAATGTGAAATAGACTATCCATATTGTAAAGACAAGGGTCATTTAAAACAATGCCTACTGATAACGTTTATAACATGTAGACATTTAAAGGATAATTTTGGTGATTATTCCATGGAAACCTAAACCCTACACTGGTAGCTTCTCTAAATGGCTTACATCTTTAAAACTGTTTAACTTGCAACATTTGATTTTTGTAGTGGGGTCTAGCAAAACCTTCACACAGCTGCCTGCAGATACCTCTTTGAGGTGAATCATTCTTAAAGATCATTCCCCATATGAATAAGAGACTAGTTTAGGAGAGTAAAACATGAAACGATAAATTCAGGTCTTCAACAAGCTTCGCCATCTTTCTTTTTATAGATTACAGAAAGTCTGTGCTGAGGGATGTTTCCGAAGTACAATCCAAGGTCATCCTCCTCCAAGTCTCCAGGAAATTTAGAAACTGAAGACATCGAACTAAAACTTTATAGCCTTTTCCTTTTCACCCCTCCCTAAAGCAAAACAATTATTATTTTATCTTCTTCCTCAGCTTCTAATTAGCCAGTCTAGAAGACCTTGCTCTTCAAGAAGCCCAGCTGGCTCATTTGTATCTAAGGTCATTCTTAACTTGCCCCTGTGCTTGGCATAATGAGCTGAAGAAAAGGGGGAAATTGCTACTAATTAGTGCTACAATCTAAAGATTTTTTTGTCTTTAATAGCCCAAGAGTATTATTGCACCAGCTTTATCTGTGAAACACAGTGCTGGAAAATCAAACCAAGACAAAAAGAGTAGTGAGTGTGATTTCTGTTTCTTTTGTTAGAAAGCATGTTGATTTTATTCAAATGACTAAATGCTCTAATGGTGTTCTTGTTATAGAATTTTTAGGATTAGCTGAAGTTCACGCTATTAAAACCAACTCCAAGCAGTCACAAGGGATCTCCCCCAAAGATTTTTTGTGACCGGATTACTGTTAATCACCCAAACAGCTGCTGAAAAGTGAGAATTACTAATACCGAGATCATGTATTCCACTGTAAATAAACTTTTGCTCCTATGGCATCAGATGCCAAAGAATAGAGTGGCTGAGCTAATAATATTTTCATTGACCGAAGAAGAGAAGAGACCGCTCCAGAGCAAAGACTGTGTTTTGGGCTAGCATATTTTCTATCTCCAAGACAAAAGACTATAGATTAATGTTTGCGGATGGGGGTCTGAAAATGAGAGGGATATTGCTATTTAAATGGTGAAACTTTTAGCTGTCCTTTTTCCTCTGGGTCTCTCTTTTCCACTTCCTACCTCAGTGTCTATATCCTCTAAGAAGACATTTGCTAAGTGTACATACTTACACTGTCTACAAATGTTTACAATGACTGATGTACAAAGTGATGACTGTAGTATCGTTCTTTATAATACTATCACCGTGCATTTGGTAAGGTAATAAATATAGCCATGGTTTCTAGTACTGTTGCCCTGAGTACGATGGGACCATCTGTGTGCTGGTAAATTTTTAACAAATGACTCACTGGGGAAAAAAATCGAAGTGGTCCAGCCACTTCATGACCTTCTTGTGTGGGTCTAAGCACCTAGAAGAGAAGTCAGGAGCTGGGAGAATATGGGTGGAAGGATTACAGATTAAGGGAGAAAGGACATAGGTATAAGAAACACACAAAGAGACACAGGAATCATCAGTGTCACGTCAGCCTGTCAGCTTCTCCTCAGATGGTCAGAGAGAGAGAGCGCACGAGTCAGATGAATTTTTATATATTTTACTTTATCTATTTACTTTATTAAGGGATGTAGCAATGGGGACTATGAGATGTCAATCAAACAGTCAGCACATCAGAAGTTTTAACGTAGTAGTGACTACCAAAAGGAACAGATGGCAACATAATAGTACCGCCAGGTACCCAGTAAGAGGCTCATGTGAAACCTCCCCCTTTCTGGCACACTGGTACCAGCTTATCAAATGTAAGGGTCAGTCTTTGACATTACAAAGGACCTTTAGAACTTGTCTGCTAGCTTTCAGACTGCAGAGAGTAGTAAAGGTTTGATTTTTAAATTCCACACAATTTAAACCTCAATCAATTTAAGGATTCAGAAATCAGTCATGTGAAATATTAGAAATATATCCACAAGTCTGGCCCACAAACACTACTCATTAAAGTCAGCTTTTGAATATAGTTCTTCAATGTCTTCATGATTTGTTATAACTGAAACCCTTCAAAAATTGACTCATGATGCACTTTTTTCTTTTTTCTTTAAAAAATTAAAAAAAAATTTCCCCAAGATTACAGGATTCATGTTGTCTCCTTCCCCTCTTCTGTCCCCCTTCCCAGAGTTGACAAATGATTCCACTGGGTTATACATGTATTATCACTCAAAACCTATTTCCATATTATTAATTTAATCTTTAATATTAACATTTTCTCCATCACTTTCCTTAGTCTCAATAATCAACCATACAATAACTCAATCTAATTTGTAGTGTTTGCTTATTTCTGAGATGAGAATACTCTGAAAATATAGCAATTACCTCCTCAGAAAGCCCATAGGAACTGGCTCTAGCATACGCCCTGGTGGGACCATATTTCTATGTTATTATACAATCTAAATTAAATGTTATACTCGAGATTGTTTAATGACCCTTTTCTTTATAATCTTTTGTTTCCTAAGAAGATAGCTACCTGACTGACACAACATAAAGCCCTGACTAGAACCTGAGTGTCTATTCTGCCTAGGAGAGGTAAGTCACAATTAATTGGATATCTTTTTGATAAATGTAATACTGGTTCCTGCATGTGCCCAGATCACCTAACATGGAAAAACCTTGCTTCCCCTACATTCCCCTATAGTCTTTTTTGATTGGTTGCATTGACTGAATCTTTAAAAACTGTCAGACTGGAACAGTCTCTTTCATTCCTGCTATATTAAGGGGAGAAATAAGAGACCCACAGTTCACCCAGAGTGGGATCACCAAGAATAGAACTGGAGGGCAGTGGCAAAATTCCTCCCCAACCATGAAACAGTCTGAGAATGTTCATTTCTGTTCCATGTTCTTTGTCCTTCTCTTTTTTAGACACTTTTTGGTAAACCCCACTGCTCCCAGGAATTTGAGCCAGGATCTAGGTGTAGGGATTGGGGCCCCACATGTATAGTGAGGCTCCATGTGGGAAGAGGGGTTATCCCTGTGTGGTATGAAGGGAAGCAGAATAAACATCTCCAGCTTTTTGTCAGCCTACCCTTCTCTAAGGGAGACCAATTCCTGTCAGGAGGAGGAGGAGCAGGAGGCTACTCTGGTCTCCTCATGGAGAGGGAGTACTAGGCTAAAATTCTATCTGTCTGATTCCTTAAATCTGGTTAATCTAGAGGATATGATCAGGTTCAATCTAACCTCTGATCACTGTTTCTAATTATTGGGGAAAGCAGCACCCTAAGCTCTATAGAAAAGGTTTGACGTCTTTCCCACCCAATATCAGTGCCCCAAGAACACACACAGTAAATAGCAAAGAACCCATTTTTCCAGATTGTAGAAAAACAGAAATCAGAGAACGTAGGCACAGGAGAGTGGAGAAGTTCCATTGGGAGCAAGATAGTTCAGCTCAACCAAGACAGTGTCCCAGATCTCACCCAAGGGGGAAACTCCCTGCATTCTTAAGAGAAACAAGCTGGGAACAGGGAAAGGATAGAGACTGCTGGCTTCTTTCTTGTCTTTCCAGGGACTTTTCCTTTAGCAACCTGAAGTGGGGTTAGCCTTGTCCATCTTTTCTCTTGAACCTGGATGCCAGGAGCTCCCAAAACAACTTTATGCTTGAAGAAAACTTAAAGTTTGATCCATCCCAATGGGAACTGGCCTTGAAGAGTCCAAAAAGGGATTGCTGGAGTCAGGAACCTCCTTATCTCACCCACTCTACCCAATCCCTAGCACAAGGCAGATCACTCATCTCAACCAATAGAGACAGTCCAGTACTAGTGAGGTCTGGGACAGGTGTTACACAGGCAAGATGTTGCAACCTGTCACCCTGGGTGAGAAGTCAGGCTGTCTAGTACTTGAGCCAAAAGGGAGTTTGGGTTTTGGAATTCAGGGCTGTATTCCATTGGGATTATACCTTTTGGAGCAAATATTCCTTTAGAAAAGTTAATCCAACTGTTCATTGGAACTGAGTTTCAGAGAATTGCTCCCAAAGACATTCAGTGGAGACCAATCTGGAGTCTACATAGAGGTCTAGGAAAAGACCCTCAGTTGATAAGATTAGAAGAAACTACTACTTAATTGAATCAGTTCCAAGTAGGTTTTTCACTAGGCAACCATAGAACTCTATTCCCCTCCTTAAAGAATGAGATTGTCCAACAGCAACAGCATCAAACATTCCAATGAAGCATCAGCCTCTGAGGTCTGGAATTTCTGGAATTGCCAGCTGTGAGCCCTTCATGATGACTTCACAGATCAAAGCTGGCTTGACAGTTCAAAAGAAGAGTCAGGAATTCTTTCTGACCTATGGCCTGGAGGTTCTCAGGCTGGCAGTGTGGTTCCTCACCATGAACCTTCCACACATATCTAATGGCCTGATTAAGGCCATCCAGGACCTTGACTCAAGGTTTTTGAACAAGATGTATGTATAAATTGAGTAGCCGATTCTGTTGTGTATTAGTGAGTCTAATCCATTCACACCCAAGTGCTCCTGGAATAATGACCTATATTTTAGTATGGAATAGGGGATTAGTGGATTTTCTTACTTTAACAACCATCCACTGGCAGTGCACACACACACACACACACACACACACACACACACACACACTCACACACACATGCACTCACACTCACAAACAAAAATGAGGGTGTAGCTGAGGTTCATGATGAGATGTGTTGGGTTAAACAAAGAATAGGGAGTATACTTCACAGATGAGTGTCATAGCTACAACAGAAATCATTCTGAATAAATATGAATATAGAGATTCAGAACATTTATTTTGCCATAACTGTGGCTAAGCGTATCATTCTACTGACCAAAAGAGCAGCAGAATAACATTGCTTTCAAATTCCCATTGCCTTTAAATTAAACTGTTTGGATTCCATTTGGCTCTGTAATCTGCAGAACTTTCTGGCTATTGTTGAGGAGATTTGAGGGCTGGAGACTCAAGGATGTTTGAATATTGAATTTTGTCTCTCCCTACTGCAGGACTGCTTTCTGCTTTACCCCAATTCAAGGCAATTCCCACAACTCTATTATCTCATTTGGCATATTGCCATAGCACCTATAATTGTTATTGCTATTCTATTGTTTTGATGCATCTAATGGATTAAATTAAAACACAAAGAACTTTGTATTTTGAACCAACTAGAATAATTAGAGTGGTTCCATGGCTAAGAGAAGTGGGTCTGAAGTTAGGAAGATTTCAGTTCAAATCTGACCTCAGATACGTCTTAGTTGTGTAAAGATTAAAATTTTGGGGAGACTGAGGCAGGTAGGAATTAGTTTCTCTCTGCAAGGAGTATTATATTTTTATGAGGTTTATTAAAGATTAAGGATTAAAGAAAATACAGGACAAGAAAAACACGTGCCTAGGCCAGAGACCTAGACAAGATAACCTCACATCATGAAAGAGACGTGTCTGCTCCAAAACGGAAGTCCAAAAAGAGCCTATTCACAACCAGGTTTAAATACCCCATCTCGCTCTCGGCCCAGGTGAGATTACAAAGCATTCTGGGGAAGTGGAGCAAAGGCTTGTGGGGATTGAAGTCCTGGATTCAAGTCTATTTTTACAGTTGTGTGACCCTGGGCATGTCACTTAACCCTGACTGCCTGACAAAAAGACCTCTGGATCCACAGGAGAAGGAAATGGCAAACTATTCCAGTATTCTCACCCATGAAAATCCCAATGATAGCTATGGTCCATAGGATTTCAAAGAGTCAGAAACAATAGGGCAACAACAGAATAATTCGATTACAGACTCTGAGAACAGGGATTATCTTTTGTTTCTTTTTGAATCCCTTGTACTTAGTACAGTGTCTGGCACATAGTAAGTGCTTAATAAATGTTTGTTGACTAACGTGTTTTATTATTGATTAGCAGCTACAAAATGAGATCCTAGAAATTAAAGAACATAGAGTTTCTATCTGTACTTGGTACAAAAAAATGGAGAGAGCCTCTGTACATGTTACTTGGCAAGCTCTTGCCAGAGTCCTCCTTAATAGGAGATGGTCACCTACTGGAGAGTCAGTGTTACTTTAGAAAGGGCTTTAGAACAAGGTAGTGTTTGCTGTCTGACAACTCCAAGAGAAATGCTTGGAGCAGAACAGAAATCTGTACAAACCATTCATTGATTTGATCAAGGTCTTTGATACTGTTGGTCTTAGGGGCTTATGGAGGATCCTGGTGAAATTTGGTTGCCTGGAATTCATCCGTCTTTTATTTCACTTCCATGATGGTGGGCTTGTATGAGTTCTGGATAATGGATGATATTCCTGTGCTTTCCCAGTCACCAATGGAGTAAAGTAGGACTGTATGCTGGCCGCCATGGTTTTTAGCACCATGTTTTCCTTAAAGTTGTCAAATACCTTCAACTAGGACAAAAATGGTGTCAAAGTCAGCTACCTCATTGATGGTAAACTATTTAACTTGAAAAGGCTACAAGCAAAGATGGAAATAGAAGACAAATTGGTATACGAGTTTTTATTGGCAGATGACTGTGCACCCAATGTCACCTGAGAAGCAACAAAGCATGGATTGATGCTCTGCCACTTGTGGTAATTTTGGTTTGAAAACCAACACCAAGAAAACAGAGGTTCTTCACCAGCCAGCACCACACCATCCATACGTGGAAGTTACAGCAAATGGAGAGATGTTGAATGTCATGGATAAGTTCTCTTACTTTGGCCATATTCTTTTCAGGGATGCCCACGTAGTTGCTGCACACATTACCAGAGGTAGCTCAGTGTTTGAGAGGCTCCAAAGGAAAGTGGAAGAGAGAAGAGCTATTAGGCTTCCTACTAAGCTGTGTAACAGTTAAAATTTAGGGGAGATGGGGAGAAAAGTGTCTGCTGTGATTGGTAGATGTGAAATTTAGGGGAGGTGACACAAGATAAAAAGATCTTTAAAAAAAGGATCAGAGGCCAGAAGAAGGATATTTGATTTGAGATTCGAGTTGGATGGAGGATTCTCTGACTCGGTTTGGACTGGAGGAACTGAACCCCTGGAGGAACTTATGTAGGAGACCTCAGACTGCTTTTCCATTTTAGACAGTCACTGTTGGTGAGTGAAAGGCTTACTTAGTGACCCTGCCTTTCTGGGAGGTCTACAGAGAAAGGCCCATCGTCTTGAGACTTTTTTCCTCTGGCTGGGGCTTAGAAATTCTAACTGATATCAGAAGAAGCCAGATCTCTCTCTCTCTCTCTCTCTCTCTCTCTCTCTCTCTCTCTCTCTCTCTCTCTCTCTCTCTCTCTCTCTCTCTCTCTCTCTCTCTCTCTCTCTCTCTCTCTCTCTCTCTCTCTCTCTCCCCTCTATTGTAAATAAACTACCATAAATTCCACTTACTTTAGTAATTCATTTTGGGATTTAGAAATTAAATCCCTGGCGACCACCGAAGTAATATATTTCAGCCTCAACCACAATTAATTTTAACAGAATTGACACAAGGGGAGGGCTCACAGAGAGGTCAGAAGAAGAGTTGATACAAAGATACTCTTAAGGTCTCTCTGAAGAACTTAAGTATCAATTAAGGACACAAGGGAAATACTGGCACTAAACTATCCAGCATGGTGTGCCGGCATCAAAGAAGGTGCAGTGCTCTATGGGCAAAGCAGAATTTCAGAAGCTCAGAAGAAATCTGAGATGCACAAAACTAGAGACATCTCTATCCCAAATATTCATATGAGCTATTTGTGCCCAACTTATGATAGAATCTTCTAAACTTGTCTTGGACCGATCAGCCATAGCTGCCACCTGCCACCCCCCCCCCCCCACTGTATTGTGACCTCAATATTGTGATACCATTTTGGTCCTCTTTAAAAATGAAGGACTAACAACAATAAACAGTGAGAGGTCTGGGCCCTCATTGGTCAATTCCCTTATTACCCTTGGAAAACTATATAGAAATATATATAAGCAGAACCTGAACAATTTACACTATGAAGAAAAGCAACTTTAAAACAATTTAAAAAGAGATGAGAACTCTGTTCAATTAGATGACTAGTCATCCCAAGGACCTATGATGTCTCTACTTATGTCATCCCAAGGACCTATGATGAGGCTCATCTCCTATGTTTAATTTGTTACAATTTTTTTGATGGAGGGAGGGGATTTATAATGATAAAAAGAAAAAAAGAAAAAGTGGTCAATAGACTTTTTTTTTTCCCTTAGTTCATAGAAGAGAATTTACAGAAACAGAAGTAGACAAGCAGGACAGCTTTGAATTTATTATACACTTTATTTTAAAAAAGCAGATTGTATGGGATAAATATTCATGATTTCATGTACAATTATTTTTATTATCATGTTCTACTTTGTATATGGAAAGGTTTACTTTGGCATTTTCAGAATTTTTTAAAAGAGTAACCTCTTTGAAGTTCCCTCTCTTCTTTGCACGAGTGCAAGTGGGATATTGCTTATGCTGTCCCTTGCTTAATTTAGCTAAATTGCTTTTACTCCCCTTTCATTTTTCATTTTCTTATAAGAGACAGCTACCTGGGTATGGGTAGTGGATGGGGTGGTAAAAGCAAGCAAACAAAAATATTTGTAATTTAAGAAAAAAACAAACTTGTGCAGGGGTTACAAGGCTCTCTAGCATTTATTAATCACCTATTATGAGCCAGGAACTGTGCTAATCACTGGGGCTACAAAGATAACTTCATCTTGGTACCTTCGCTCTTAGATGATCTCCAATTTATTGTGCATAGTTTTGTTTTTGCATAATCCTTTGCTTGTGTCCTCCAATAGACTGTGAAATCCTAGAGAGCAGGAACTGTTTGTTTTGCCGTTCTGTGTATCCAGTAAATGGTCCCTGCCCTCAAGGAGTTCACTTTCGAATAGGAGAGACGACCTGCAAAAAGCTTGTGTACAAATAAGATACCGTAGATGTCATTCAGTTGTTTTAGTTGTCTGACTTCCTGATCCCATTTGAATACAGACAGGATAAAGTTAATAACCCGGGTTAGGAACTTCGGGAAAAGACTGGGAAGTAGCCTCAGGGAGGGGACGGGTCCAGGGGGCGGGTTCTTGGGCTTAGGGGGCGGGGCGCAGAGGGCGTCCTGCGAGCTCCAGCCGTTGCCGCTCCCCTCCCCCTTCCTTTCCAGCCGCCACGTCAGGCCACGTCCCCGCTCATGCGCACGCCGGGCCGCGCGGTGGTGGTTTCCGGGCTGTGCGACTGCGGGCGGACTCGTCCGGGCCGGGTCCGGAGTTCAAGGGCCAGGCCTGGGAGTTGGGGAGGAAGCCTGGGGCAGGGGTCTGAGTAGGGGCAGGGAGGAGTCTCGTCCTTTCGGAGCGAGCGGCAAGATGAATTTCTTTCGTGGGGTGATGGGGGGTCAGAGCACCGGACCCCAGCCCTCCGGGGCCGAGACGGTGAGAGCAAGGAGAGGGAGGAGGAGGGAGGACCTCGGGGGAAGGGGCGGCCCCCGCTGCGTTGGCAGCCCCGCGGGCTGGGGGAGGAAGGCGGAGGGCAGGGGATGTCTCGAGCCTGGTGGGCCCTCGGTGGGGGTGGGGCGAGAGTTAAAGCCCAGCTGTCCGAGGAGCCGGGCGCCCAGGCGCCCTCCGGGGTCCACTCTGGGGCGGGGGGCGGGGCGGCGTCTCGGGAGTCAGTTTCTTTGTACCTGGTGTCACTTGGGCTGGCGCTGCCTGTCTCAAGTCCGGCGGACCTACTCGTCCTCCCTCCCTCCTTCCCTCCCTCCTCCCCTCTGTCTTGCTCTTTACCCCTTGTGTCTGGGGTAACCCAGGGAGCCCTTCTTAGTCATGTCTAAAATAGTTCTACAGGTGTACTTATAGGTACATAATATTTATACACACACGTGTCATCTATTCTGAATTGTGCATCTTTTCAGAACCATGTTAACTATATAAATATACGAGACCAATTATAGGTTGACTATATAGCTTGTGTATAATTAACTAAAGTAATATATAACATGAATATGATTACATGGATACAGCATAAGAAGTCAGTAGCTCATACATAATTAACATATGTAATGTATAACATGCATGCACATACATAGTCACATACCCACATATGAGCTTATATTTAACTGGCTTATATATTTATATAGCATATGTGTATTACTTGCTTTCTATATTGCTTATGTATAATTGGTGCATTCACATGTTACAAGCTACATATACAGTATAACATACACATACATATTGTTAAATATATACATATACTTTGTAACCAACACATGCAACATATATGTATATGCATGAAGTGACAATATGCATATGGTTTTATGTGTGCTGTTTTTATATTAAATATTCAGCTTATGTATAATTAACACATTACATGCATACTGCTATACATATACATACAGTTTATGTTATCTTTGTTGTGTATCTTTGCAGCTTATATGTAATTAACATGTAACATGCATATAGTCATAATATACAGTTTTATATTATCTATAGCTTAGATGTAATTAACATAATATGTAACATACACATCACTACACAGATTCACATTGTGTATATAATAGATTTTTGCATAATAGATATACATACATGTATTGTATGCTTACACATACGTTTATCTTCAGAGCCTTAATACTTGTTTGACCCATGTGGACAAGTCATTTTATCTCTGCCTCTTCAGTGCCCTCTGTAAAATGAGATATGCCAGGGTTGTTATAAGGATCCCAGCTTAATACTGGTAAAGCACTTTAAAAAGCTTACACCTCCCTGTATATGGTATGTATGGTATATTGACATCAAATGTGATTAGTTCAGAAATTGGGTGGGTGGGCAGAAGTGATCTGTTTAATTTCAAGTCCTCTATATCCTGCCCCAATCTACTTCTTCCACCTTAGCTTTCAAGAATGGAGTGGCAAACCATACTTTTTGCTGTTTTATTTCCTTTTTTAAATTTTAAATGAACTTGGAGCATCAACAAATTAGTCAATAAGCATTTATTAATTGCTTACTATGTGTCGGTGCTAATAATGGGGATATAAAGAAGGATAACTGTCCTTGCTCTCAAGGTGCTTATATAGCCTAATGGCAAAAACAACAGGAAACACATAGTTCAATATTCAAAGAAGAAAGTGGATTTTTCGTGAAACAGAATTTTGATTCCTTAACACTTTTTCCTCCATTTTCCTTTTTTTAATTAATGAGCATTTTAAAATAATTTTTATTGATGTCTTGTTTTTATATCATAGTTTTCCACATTACCCATCCCCTCTCTCCCAGAGAGTATCCTACATAACAAATAGTACTTTTTTAAAAACAAGAAAAGAAAAAATCTGCACAATTCATCATACAGTGTATAATCTCTGTGAATACCCCTCCTTCCACCACTTCTCCAAAGGGGTAGATTTATTTATTTTTAGGATTTTTTTTAACCCCTTACCTTCCATCTTAGAATCAATACTGTGTGTTGGTTGTAAGACCGAAGAGTGGTAAGGGCTTATGGGGGTTAAGTGAACTTGCCCAGGATCACACAGCTAGGAAGTGTCTGAGGCCAGATTTGAATGTAGTACCTCCCATCTTTAAGGCTTGCTCTTAATCAAAGGGATGGATTTTAAGGGTCCTCTCATTTCTTCTTTTGAGTCCTGCTTGATCGTCATAATTTTGGAATATACTCATCACTTTTTAGTGTTATAGAATTACATTTCTTTCTTTTTGAATTAATGTGTTTTAGAATATTTCATTGATGCTCTTTTTTTTTTAACTTTGCTGTTCTCTTTTCTTCATATCTTCACCCACCCTCCCACGAAGATAAAAGTTTACCCTTGTAGTAAGTATAATTAAGAACAGCAATTTCTCATTCTTCAGCTCTAGTCCATTACCTGCAAAGAGGTGGGAAGCATATTTTTCTTACAGACTTGTGAAGTTGTGATTGGTCAGAGTTAATTCTTTAAAGTTTTTTTTTCCTTTATATTGTTGTTATTGTCTAAATTGCTCTGGTGCTACTCCCTTTACTCCACATCAGTTCACACAAGTCTTACAGGTTTCCCTGAATCCGTCCCTTTTGTAATTTCTTATAGTAAAGTAGTATTCTATTATATTACTATAATTTGTCCTATTTCTCAATTTATGAGGTTCCACTTTTTTGCCATTTCTTTACTATAACAAAAGTGCTGCTTTTATATGTATTTCTACATATAGATTGCAAAATTTAAGACGTGGAAGGCCTTTTTTTTTTTTAATTGTAGTATAACCCATATACCAGGAATTTCCCATTAATCTCCCCTCAGATACTTCCTAGCTGTGTGACCCTGGGCAAGTCTCTTAACCTTTATGTGCTTCATTTTCTAAACTGTAAAATGGAGACCAAAATAGCACCTACCTCATAGGGTTATTGTGAGGATCAAATGAGATAATATTTGTAAAACACTTAGTATAGTACCTGGTACTTGTTGTTCAGTCAGTTCGGTTGTGTCCCACTCTTATTGACCTTATTTGGGGATTTCTTGGTAGAGATACTGGAGTGGTTTGCCATTTCCTTCTCTAGCTCATTTTACAGACAAGGAAACTGAGGCAAACAGGATTAAGTGACTTGTTCATGATTGTACAGCTAGGAAGTGACTGAAGCCAGATTGGAACTTACAAAGATGAGTCTTCCTGACTCCAGGCCTGGTATTCTATCCATTAAGCCACCTTTCTGCTTGGCATGTAATAATGCTTATTTCCTTCCCCTCCCCTATAAAATACAAGTGGTCATCTGTCATCTGCTTCAAGGTCTCCTAGGATGCATAGTCTACTCTGTCTTGGAGCAGACCCCACTCTCACCTTGAAGTGGACCATTCCACTTTTGGATTACCAACTAAGGAATTTTTTTCCTGACATTATACCTAATTTTGCCTTTT